>NC_092257.1:20897912-20920412 GCF_036320965.1 Panulirus ornatus | reverse complement strand
TGGCAGCGGATGGGACCATGGAAGCGGAAGTGAATCACATGGTGGGGGAGGGGGCGAAGGTTCTGGGAGCATTGAAGAATGTGTGGAAGGTGAGAATGTTATCTCGGAGATCAAAAAATGGGTATATTTGAAGGAATAGTGGTTCCAACAATGTTATATGGTTGTGAAGCATGGGCTGCAGATAGGGTTGTGCGGAGGAGGGTGGATGTGTTGGAAATGAGATGTTTGAGGACAATATGTGGTGTGAGGTGGTTTGATCGAGTAAGTAATGAAAGGGTAAGAGAGATGTGTGGTAATAAAGAGTGTGTGGTTGAGAGAGCAAAAGAGGGTGTATTGAAATGATTTGGTCACATGGAGAGAATGAGTGAGGAAAGATTGACAAAGAGGATATATGTGTCAGGGGTGGAGGGAACGAGAATGTGGAAGGATGGAGTGAAAAAGATTTTAAGCGATCGGGGCCTGAACATGCAGGAGGGTGAAAGTCTTGCAAGGGATAGAGTGAATTGGAACGATGAGGTATACCGGGGTCGACGTGCTGTCAGTGTATTGAACCAGGGCATGTGAAGTGTCTGGGGTAAACCATGGAAAGTTTTGTGGGGCCTGGATGTAGAAAGGAGCTGTGGTTTCAGTGCATTGCACATGACAGCTAGAGACTGAGTGTGAACGAATGTGGCCTTTGTTGTCTTTTCCTAACGCTACCTCGCGCGCACGAAGGGGTAGGGGGGTGCCACTTCATGTGTGGCGGGGTGGCGGCGGGAATGGATGAAGGTAGCAGGTATGAATATGTGCATATGTATGTATGTCTATGTCTGTGTATGTATATGTTAGTATACGTTGAAATGTATAGGTATGTATATGTGCGTGTGTGGGCGTTTATGTATATACATGTGTATGGGGGTGGGTTGGGCCATTCATTCTTTCGTTTGATTCCTTGCGCTACCTCGCTAACCCGGGAGACAGCACTGTGTTGTGAGGCGGTGAGATGGTGGTGTGAGCTGACTGCACAGCATATTGCAAATGAGCAATTCACGTGACCGCTAACTTGCTAATTATTAGCGAAAAGCACTCAAAATTATGAGCGTAGAGTGCTTACTCTTAGCGAAAAGTGAAGTTAGCGTCTGCTATTACCGCAGAGTGCTCTGTGATTACCGCACAATGCTGTGTTATTCCCGCAAAGTGCTTTATTAGCGTATAATGCTATGTTATTATCGCAGAGTGCTCTGTTAGCGTACAAGTGCTCTGTTATCACTTCAAGAGTGCTCTATTAGTGGACAACCCTATCACCGCAAAGTGCTCTGTTAACTTAGAAGTGCTATGTTAATACCGCAGAGTATGTTAGCCTACGGTACTCCGCCTGTACCATACAGTGCTCTGTTATTTTGCGTGCAGCGCTCTGTTGTTTGCGTACAGTGCTCTGTTGTTTGCGTACAGTGCTCTGTTGTTTGCGTAAAGTGCTCTGTTATGTGCGTACAGTGCTCTGTTATGTGCGTACAGTGCTCTGTTATGTGCGTACAGTGATTTGTTATGTGCGTACAGTGATTTGTTATGTGCGTACAGTGATTTGTTGTGTGCGTACAGTGCTCTGTCATTTGCGCGCAGTGCTCTGTTATTTGCGTACAGTGCTCTGTTATTTGCGTACAGTGCTCTGTTATGTGCGTATAGTGATTTGTTATGTGCGTACAGTGATTTATGTGCGTACAGTGCTCTGTTATTTGCGTACAGTGTTCTGCTATGTGCGTACAGTGCTCTGTTATTTGCGTACACTGCTCTGTTAATCCGTCATGGTTTGAGCACTTGGCGTAAGGTTTCATCAAGTCGAACTTAAACAGAAAAATTGTGGTGTTCTGTGTTCTGCATAATACGGAAACCCTGCTGTGTTTTGAACTTGGCTTTGTTGTGAAATAAAAACTCTTTTGTGATTTTGAGCTTAAACTCTGCGGTGTTTCGGGGTGAAACTCCTCTTTGTTTTGAACTTAGATACAGCGTGTTTGGAGCTGAAACTCTCCTGTGTTTGGAACTTAAACACAGCTGTGTTTTCATCTGAAACTCTCCTTTGTTTGGAACTTAGATACAGCTGTCTTTTAAGCTGAAACTCTCCTTTGTTTGGAACTTAAACACAGCTGTGTTTTAAGCTGATTTTCGCGTGATTTCGTGAGCTTAGATTGGGCGCTGACGTGTTGCTGGGAAGCCACTACACTTAACTTAAGCTCAGACTCTGCTGTGTTGCTAGGAAGCCACTACACTTAAGCTCAGACTCTGCTGTGTTGCTAGGAAGCCACTACACTTAAGGTCAGACTCTGCTGTGTTGCTAGGAAGCCACTACACTTAAGGTCAGACTCTGCTGTGTTGCTAGGAAGCCACTACACTTAAGCTCAGACTCTGCTGTGTTGCTAGGAAGCCACTACACTTAAGCTCAGACTCTGCTGTGTTGCTAGGAAGCCACTACGCTTAAGCTCAGACTCTGCTGTGTTGCTAGGAAGCCACTACACTTAAGCCCAGACTCTGCTGTGTTGCTAGGAAGCCACTACACTTAAGCTCAGACTCTGCTGTGTTGCTAGGAAGCCACTACACTTAAGCTCAGACTCTGCTGTGTTGCTAGGAAGCCACTACACTTAAGCTCAGACTCTGCTGTGTTGCTAGGAAGCCACTACACTTAAGCTCAGACTCTGCTGTGTTGTAAGCTTAGAGCTTCGCCCATGGTGGAGTCTGACAACACCACCCGCTGCTAATGTAAACCACCTCGCCACCACCACCACTCACCACCACTTCTACCATACCACCATTACTTCCTCCTCCTCCTCCTCCTCTCCCTCTTCCTCCTCCTCCTCCCCCTCTTCCTCCTCCTCCTCCTCCTCCTGTCCTCCTCTCCCTCTTCTTCCTCCTCCTCCTCCTCCTCCTCCTCCTCCTCCTCCTCCTCCTCCTCCTCCTGTCCTCCTCTCCCTCTTCCTCCTCCTCCTCCTCCTCCTCCTCCTCCACCACCTCCTCCTCCTCCTCCTCCTCCTCCTCCTCCTCCTCCTCCTCCTCCTCCTGTCCTCCTCCTCCTCCTCCTCCTCCACCACCTCCTCCTCCTCCTCCTCCTCCTCCTCCTCCTCCTCCTCCTCCTCCTCCTCCTGTCCTCCTCCTCCTCCTCCTCCTCCTCCTCCTCCTCCTCCTCCACCTCCTCCTCCTCCTCCTCCTCCTTCCGATCAAAGAATTGTAATCGTTCGATCACCATTTTGGACTGTAGCTTCCCCTCTCCTCCTCCTCCCCCTCCCTCCCTCACCCCCCCCCCCACGGTCACTAGAAGCAGGGATCGTGTCGAATTGTAATCCCCGCGGCCCGGTGTCGTGGAGGCTGGGGATTACTGGTGGGGGATTACTGGTGGGGGATTACTGGTGGGGGATTACTGGTGGGGGATTACTGGTGGGGGATTACGCTGCTTTAATGCACTTCTCCCGGGTTATGATTCGCGTGTGTCGTCCACCACAGCCGGGATAATCCCCCCCTTCCCTTCCCTTACCTTCCCTTCCCCCTTCTCATATCTCCCCCATTACCACCTTTCCCTTTCCCTCCCTCCCCTTTCCTTCCCTCCCTCTTCCTTCCCTCCCTCTCCAGTGGTAGGATTACGAGATGTAGACGATGTCCGTGCGCGCGCGGGGCCTTCCTCCGGCGGGGCCTGGGTGTGGGGAAGGGGTCCTTGCTGCTCGGCACATATTGCTGGCGACCGTTCTGCCCAGCGACCATTCCTCTCTACCCCACACACACACACCCTTCCCCTAGTCCAATGTTTACATCTTACATTCTGTTTGGCGGCGCTGCTGCTGCTGCTGCCCCGTGTGTGTGTGTGTGTGTGTGTGTGTGTGAGGCATTGCGATGCCTGATCGACGGGGGAAAGACGAACGTTTGTATACGTTGTACAAAATACTCCCATCTGGTGGTCGTGCCGCGGGCCAGGGCAGGGCGATCTGCTGGCGCCTCTCCTGTTTCCCCGTCCTCTGAGCTGGACCGAGGCAGACATGCCGAAGACGCTGCTCCTCCCTAGCGCCACCAGGGTATGTGTAGAAGTTGGGAGGATATGAATGGTAAGGTCTCCTCACTGGAGGCTGGGGAAGACAGTAGGCGCGGAGGACAGCAGGAGACGGTGATAGCAGGCGCGGGAGGCACCAGGCGTGGGAGACAGCAGGCGAGGATGACAGCAGGCGCAGGAGACAGTAAGCGCGGGAGATAGCAAGCGTGGGAGACAGCAGGCGCAGGAGGGGAGACAAGCAGGCGCGGAGGAGGGAGGGAAGGCGGGGCGGGAGGTACAGCAGGCGCGGGAGACTCATAAAAGCGGATGAGCCACAGTGGGTGTCTACGTCTGGCCACAGTGATGCCAACAGACACTTGGCGTCGCGAAAGTGAACAGTTTAGGTTAGTTAATGACAGCTTATGGAAACTAGACACCTTCACACACACACACACACACATTCGTTGACCTTCACTTTATAAGTGGGTCGAACGCCACGCCACGCCACCACTGTGGCAACACCCACTCCCTAGTGCTGTGACCTTACCACAATCTCCCCCCCTTCTTCCCCCCTTTAGTGTTGTGACCTTATGACACACGCCAGTGGTACAGCAGTCATACCTCTCCAGTGGTACAACAACAGTGCCTCACTAGTGGTACAACAGCGACACAGCATCTCGCCAGTGGTACATCAATAACAACACAGTACCTCACTAGTGGTACAACAGCAACACTACCTCACCAGTGGTACAACAACAACAACAACACGGCACCTCACCAGTGGTACAACAACAACACAGTACCTCACCAGTGGTACAATAATAACAACACAGTACCTCACCAGTGGTACACCAACATCAACACAGTACCTCACCAGTGGTACACCAACATCAACACAGTACCTCACCAGTGGTACAACACCAACAACACAGTACCTCACCAGTGGTACACCAACACCAACACAGTACCTCACCAGTGGTACAACAACACCAACACAGTACCTCACCAGTGGTATGAGCTAAGAAGACAGCCCTCCCCAGTGTCACCAGGAGTGTACACGACAAGCCTCTCTGTTGGTATCAGATTAGGGCACAACAAGACGGCTGGACAGACCCTCCGGTATTTCCTGAAGACCCTCGCCAAGCCAGGCCATGAAGTGTCACCTCACAGTTCCTGTAAGCATAGGGCACAGGACCCCTGTACATAGGCCCTTACTGCTCTCTCTTAACCTTATCACACCGAACACTCTCTCTCTCTCTCTCTCTCTCTCTCTCTCTCTCTCTCTCTCTCTCTCTCTCTCTCTCTCTCTCTCTCTATATATATATATATATATATATATATATATATATATATATATATATATATATATATTCCAGTGAGTCCATAGGGAAATGAAACACGATAAGTTCCCAAGTGCACTTTCGTGTAATAATCACATCAGCAGGGGAGACACAAGAGAGAAATATAACAGTCAGTTGATATACATCGAAGAGACGAAGCTAGGACGCCATTTGGTAAACATATATATATATATATATATATATATATATATATATATATATATATATATATATATATATATATATATATATATATATATATATATTCCAATGAGTCCTTAGGGAAATGAAACACGATAAGTTCCCAAGTGCACTTTCGTGTAATAATCACATCATCAGGGGGGAGACAAGAAATATATCAGTCAGTCGATATACATCGAAGAGACGTAGCTAGGACGCCATTTGGTAAACATGCTGTCCAAGACAATTACGTGTTTACCAAATGGCGTCCTAGCTACGTCTCTTCGATGTATATCGACTGACTGTTATATTTCTCTCTTGTGTCTCCCCTGATGATGTGATTATTACACGAAAGTGCACTTGGGAACTTTTCGTGTTTAATTTTCCCCGTGGACTCATAGAAATACATGTGTATGTGGGTGGGTTGGGCCAATCTTTCGTCTGTTTGCTTGCGCTACCTCACTAACGCGGGAGACAGCGACAAAGTATAATAGATTTTATCGCCCAACCCTTCAAGGTGGATGAACAGCTGGGTTGACTGTGAACCGACTGCCGCAACCAGGATTCGAACCCATGCCATGATCAACCCCGGGCGCGAGCGGCCCATTGAATATATCAGGGTCGAGAACGCTAACCGCTATGCTATATCACGGGAGTCCATACTTCCTCTCACTTTCCCATCCTCTTGTTATGTTCCTACAAATGGATGTTACTTCCTCCTGCTTGCACGCTCAAACCACCCACTCATCTACACCTCCTACCCGCCTACACACTACCCACCCACATCCCCATCCGCTCCCCCCACGCGTGGCATCCACCTGCATCACCCACCTAAAACCACCACCTACATACCCACTCATTTATCTTGGGCGATCCGCCTGACCCGACACACATATACAGGTTACACCATGTAGTGCACTTACAGGATGTGCGGTCCCGTCACATGATTATGTACTACACACCTTACTGTATCTTACATATCAGCACTACCTTACAGTATCTTTACATGGCGCTTATCTCACCTACGCCTCGGAGGGAGTCTTCCACCCTCCCTCAGAGTTGGGGCTGGTCGACCCAGCTGCTGAATTGGGGGTCGTTGGTCGAGCCAGAGGGAGTCTTCTACCCTCCCTCAGAGTTGGGGCTGGTCGACCCAGCTGCTGAATTGGGGGTCGTTGGTCGAGCCAGAGTATGGCCTGGTCGACCCAACTGTTGTAGACCGCGACCTGCAGGACTGGCTGATCTGGGTACCAGGAACTAAGGTGAATTGTCCCATCGTGTATCCCGCTATGTTTCTCATGGCTGGAGACAATGTGTTGAAGAGCCTCAATCCCCTAGCGTCCCAATCGTTTTATCTTTTATCTGCTTATCGATCATCTTGATGTCAATGGCAATGCTTTACGGAGTCTTCCACGCCTGCCGTACTGATGGGAGAAATTAAGATTTGATTTCAAGTCGGGAACTTCGTGCCTTCACTGATTTTCAACGTGGTACTGTAGTACACACACAGCTCTGTCTCCCTCCCGCCTCCACATAACTCTCTCACATTCGTAGACACGTAGAATATACCACCTCCTCTTTCCCCAGCTCACTACTATGGTCTTCGCCACGCAGGGTCCTGGTTTTGATAAACGCTTGGTGTAACCCATCTCTTTCTTCTCCCCCACCTCACCTCTTTGGATATTTTCGTCCGGTCTCGCCATGAGCCTTATCTCTGAAACACTTGACGGGGGTGGAGGAGGAACGCGAGAGTCGCTGCTCACTGATCCCCCCTTTTGCCTTTCACTCTCCCCGCGCTTCTCTCTGTGTCCTCTTAATGCACCAGTCTGCATTCCAGTCGTTCCTCTGTGGTTATCTCTCGTGGAACAATATGTCTTTCTTAACCTATCGCCCGGGATGTGTCTTGTCTCGTCCCCCCCCAACCCTCGGTGGGTTCTATCCTATCGCCCAACACTCTCTCTCTCTCTCTCTCTCTCTCTCTCTCTCTCTCTCTCTCTCTCTCTCTCTCTCTCTCTCTCTCTCTCTCTCTCTCTCTCTCTCTCTCTCTCTCTCATCTCTCTCATTAAGTGGTCGTTCTTCGTCAGCCTCCGACTCTGTTCGCTCTCACACTAATAGTTCCAGTTTGCACCGTAACCCTCTCCTCTCCTCCTCCTCCTCCTTCTCCTCTTCCTTCTTTTCCTCCTCCTCCTCCTCCTCCTCCTTCGTGCTGCACAACTTGTTCTCTTTTCCTTTATCGCTTTTCAACACATTAGCTCTCTTGATTCGGACCAGTTAAGAGCCTCTAGGAATGGAGAAGCATCACCCGGTTCAAAGTACGACTCTGTTGGTAGACGCAGTTTTACTGCCACTTGGATGCCTCTAAGTCTCTCATTAATTTCGTGTTCGTCTCCTTCAGAAAGATTTCGACCCTGCCCCGTGCGGGTGCTGGGCATAACCATTCCCTCCACCATTCTTTCCCCCTCCCCACGTTCAACTCGACGTAATGAACAGGGCGATAGCTCGCTCACCGAGCACTGCCGGTGTGTCGCACAGGTGTTGTTTTCATCATTTCTCCTTGTTAACTCTCATATCCACAGACACTCTACCCACCCACACCATCTCCTCCTTGGCCAAAGGAGGACTGCTGCAGAACCTCCCCGTTTTACCATCATCTTTTCAGCCATCGTGTCTCTCTCTCTCTCTCTCTCTCTCTCTCTCTCTCTCTCTCTCTCTCTCTCTCTCTCTCTCTCTCTCTCTCTCTCTCTCTCTCTTTGCCACCTGCTCTCTGTTCTACGGGTATTATTTCGTGGGGTGAGGGAGGTGGGCAGTGCTGTTGTGAGCTCTCGGCCTCCGTCCCCAGGCTACCATGTACCTTCTTCTAACTGCTGCTTCCCCGTAGCTTCTTGTGTGTGAAACGACCAGGCACACGAGTATTGACCGTTGGGGGGCTGGCCTTCTCTCCTCCTCGGAGAGTGAAGCCGCGGAATTCCTATCTGTCCTTCCTTCCTTCCCTCGCATAACCTTCTCCACCTTCGAGAGTGGGCGCTAGAAACACGAGATGAACTGAGATTAATGCTTCACACATTCTCCCCGTCCTACGCTTATTATCTTGTCGGTCATCCGAAACGTCCATGATTCGAGGGAGCTTTTGTCTGTGTCGCAACGGTTGATAGAATAATATATATATATATATATATATATATATATATATATATATATATATATATATATATATATATATATATATATATATATATATATATTATGTGTGAGTGTGTGTGTGTGTGTGTGTATTGGAAGAGATGACAACTGGGCGCGTGGTCAACTGAATTCCTTTCTTTAACCACATTGCACGAAAGTGCACTTGGGAGCTTATCGTGTTTTATTTCTCTGTGGTTAAGAAGGAGAATATATATATATATATATATATATATATATATATATATATATATATATATATATATATATATATATATATATATCTTTCTTTTCTTTCAAACTATTCGCCATTTCCCGCATTAGCGAGGTAGCGTTAAGAACAGAGGACTGGGCCTTTGAGGGAATACCCTCACCTGGCCCAATTCTCTGTTCCTTCTTTTGGAAAATTAAAAAAAACGAGAGGGGAGGATTTCCAGCCCCCCGCTCCCTCCCCTTTTAGTCGCCTTCTACGACACGCAGGGAATACGTGGGAAGTATTCTTTTTCCCCTATCCCCAGGGATAATATATATATATATATATATATATATATATATATATATATATATATATATATATATATATATATATATATATTTATATATATATATATATACCACTCACCTGCGATACAGGGTACACCTCTGGCCCCGTCTGTCTTTGGACGAAGCCTGGGACCCACCCTGTACCATTCACTGTACCTGTTCTTAACCTCCTTGAGCACGACGGTACGAATGGTACATCCGTTGAGCACGACGGTACGACCCGGTTGTATCAAGTCAACAGTTTCTCCGTCGTCATACAGATGGGTCGTACCGTCGTGCTCCAGGGTCGAATACCGTCGTGTTCAAGGATCGTATACCGTCATGCTCAAGGATCGTACCGTCGTGTTCAATGAGTTAAAACGTATCCATCAGGTACACCACTTTGAGCTGCCGCTCCTCCAGCAGAGATAACGATAAACAATATATGATTATCAGTTAACGACAAAAAAAACGTTTCCAGGCTTTTCTTTAAACGTTTTGCATCTTTTAAGCGTTTCGCTTTTTTAAAACGTTTCGCATTTTTTTTAAGCGTTTCGCTTTTTTAAAACGTGTCGCAATTTTTTAAACGTTTCTTTTTTTAAAGTTTCGCAATTCTTTTAAACGTTTCGGTTTTTTAAACGTTTCCAGGCTTTTTTCTAAACTTTCCAGGCTTTTATAAACGTTTCCAGGCTTTTTTTTTAAACGTTTCCAGACTTTTTTTCTAAACGTTTCGCTTTTTTCTAAACGTTTTCCATTTTTTCCTCTTTTTATTTAACGTTTCGCTTTTTTGTTTTAAACGTTTTGCCAAAGGCTGCAAGATGGGAAGTACAGGCTTGAACGTTGTTTCAGTCAGAGGAATTATCTTTTAAACGCGTACGATGGTTTGCCGCGGGTCGTTTACGCGGGGATTAAAGTGATATTAATTATGCTAATGAGGTTGTGAATGACCAATAAAGCGGGACATAATGATGAGCAGAGGAGGAGGAGGAGGTGTGAGCAGCAGAAGAGGAGGAGGAGATGTGAGCAGCAGAGGAGGAGGCGGAGGTGTGAGCAGCAGAGGAGGAGGAGGAGGAGGCGGTAGTGTGAGCAGCAGAGGTGGAGGAGGAGGCGGTAGTGTGAGCAGCAGAGGAGGAGGAGGAGAAAGCGGTAGTGTGAGCAGCAGAGGAGGAGGAGGCGGAGGCGGTAGTGTGAGCAGCAGAGGAGGAGGAGGAGGAGGAGGAAGCGGTAGTGTGAGTAGCAGCAGAGGAGGAAGGAGGAGGCAGTGGTGGTGGTGTGAGCAGCAGCAGCAACAGCAGCGCCTCCTCCTCCTCCTCCTCTCCTCGCTATCCCTCAGCGCAGCGTAGAACGCACGCTGACCTGACCTGACCTGAGCCCCCCCCCCCCTCTCTCTCTCTCTCTCTCTCTCTCTCTCTCTCTCTCTCTCTCTCTCCCTCTCCCTCTCTCTCTCTCTCTCTCCGACAGTGTCCGGAGGAAGATTGTCTTCGAGCACGACGGTACGACCCTTGAGTACGACGGTACGATCCTTGAGTACGACGGTACGACCCTTGAGTACCACGGTACGATCCTTGAGCACGACGGTACGACCGTTGAGCACGACGGTGCGACCCTTGAGCACGACAGTACGATCCTTGAGCACGACGGTACGATCCTTGAGCACGATGGTACGATCCTTGAGCACGACGGTACGACCCTTGAGTACGATGGTACGACCCTTGAGCACGATGATACGACCCTTGAGTATGACGGTACGACCCTTGAGCACGACGGTACGACCCTTGAGCACGACAGTGCAGTCCTAGAATACGACGGTGCGATCCATGCTCATGATTTCCAGGCCTCTGACGTCACCTGTAAAAGGTCAGGTCGAGGGTCGTGCCTTCCGTGTACCTAGCACGTGGTAACGTACATGCTGAGAGGGGTTAAAGCTCGTTCATCTAGCACGTGGTAAAGGACGTGCTGAGAGGGGTTAAGGCTCGTACATCCAGCACGTGGTAACGTACGTGCTAAGAAGGGTTAAGGGTTGTACATCCAGCACGTGGTAACGTACGTGCTGAGAGGGGTTAAGGCTCGTACATCCAGCACGTGGTAACGCACGTGCTAAGAAGGGTTAAGGGTTGTACCTCCAGCACGTGGTAACGTCACGTGGTACAAGAACTCGTTCGAAAGTCAGCAGCGAACCTTACTGGTCGAGAATGACTGGGTTCTTCGCCGAGCACCTTACACATTTGATGCATTGTGTAGCCTTGAATATCCATATATATATATATATATATATATATATATATATATATATATATATATATATATATAGTTATATATAGTTATATATAGTTATATATAGTTATATATATATATATATATATATATATATATATATATATATATATATATATATATATATATATATATATATATAGTTATGTATATATAGTTATATATATATATATATATATATATATATATATATATATATATATATATATATATATATATATATATATATTTATATATATATATGGGGATAGGATTCCCTGGGGATAGGGGAGAAAGAATACTTCCCACGTATTCCCTGCGTGTCGTAGAAGGCGACTAAAAGGGAAGGGAGCGGGGGCCCAGTCCTCTGTTCTTAACGCTACCTCGCTGACGCGGGAAATGGCGAATAGTATGAAAGAAAGAAAGAAAAATATATATATATATATTATCCCTGGGGATAGGGGAGAAAGAATACTTCCCACGTATTCCCTGCGTGTCGTAGAAGGCGACTAAAAGGAGAGGGAGCGGGTGGCTGGAAATCCTTCCCTCTCGGTTTTTTTTTTTCTAATTTTCCAAAAGAAGGAATGGAGAAGGGAGCCAGGTGAGGATATTCCCTCAAAGGCCCAGTCCTCTGTTCTTAACGCTACCTCGTTAACGCGGGAAATGGCGAATAGTTTGAAAGAAGAAAAGAATATATACATCAATTATTGGTGCTGTGTTGTGGATAGCATTCCCACCATTTGGTTACACCCATACGAGGCAATAAGGGCCCTAATTAGGCTCCACTGTCGTACTCTCCTCTCACCACGTCGGCAAGAAACGTTTTCTATTCTCATGTCGGATAGAGGCTTCGAACGTTGGGGTGGCTGCCTTCCTTGGCTAGCGGGTATGGGTCGTCGGCTTCGAAGTGGTTCCTTTGACGAGGACTCTGGGTTCGGAAATGTCGACTCCGTGTTGTGGTGTCTGGATGGCATTCTTCACAGTCGACTGTGGTGAGCGGTGTGGTTGATGGTGTGGGACAACTGTGGTGAGAGGTGAGGATGTGTAGTGATGGTGTGGTACAACTGTGGTGAGAGGAGGAGAGGTGAGGATGTGTGGTGATGGTGTGGTACAACTGTGGTGAGAGGAGGATGTGTGGTGATGGTGTGGTACAACTGTGGTAAGAGGAGGAGAGGTGAGGATGTGTTGCGATGGTGTGGTACAACTGTGGTGAGAGGAGGATGTGTGGCGATGGTGTGGTACAACTTTGGTGAGAGGAGGAGGAGGAGGAGAGGTGAGCAGGTGAGTGGTGTGGTGGTAATGGTGTGGTGCAACTGTGGCGAGAGGAGGGAGAGGTGAGGTGAGGGAAGATGGTACAGAGGTAGTGAGTGAGTGATGATGGTGAAGGGGGGGAGTCATTAACACCCTTCCCTCCCTCCCTCCCTCCCTCCCTCCCTCCCCACAGCCCTACTCTATCCCTCCCTCCCTCCCTCCCTCCCTCCCCACAGCCCTACTCTCACCCTTTCTCCTTTAAGCCTCGAAGTCACAAGCCCTGTTACCATTTCTCGCTTTTTTTTTTCTTTCCTTCCCTCTCTCTCTCTCTCTCTCCTGTTCGTGGCCCCCGAGGCAGCACCCGGGCCAGCCTTCATCTGGGACATATATATCTTCCTTTATCCTCCACGTCAGGGAGGGGAGTCGCGGGAGGCGGTAGACGCGGCGGGAGCTCAGACCCTCCCCTCCCCTCCTTAACCCTCCCCCCCTACAACCCTTCCTCCCTCTCTCTCTCTCTCTCTCTCTCTCTCTCTCTCTCTCTCTCTCTCTCTCTCTCTCTCTCTCCTTCTCCCTCTGGCTCCTTAAAGTCCTCCTTTACGTGTATCAATCTTCAGTGGGTGATGTTACCCATCAGTGGTTGATGTTACCCTTCAGTGGGTGATGTTACCCATCAGTGG
This sequence comes from Panulirus ornatus, assembly GCF_036320965.1. Taxonomy (NCBI): domain Eukaryota; kingdom Metazoa; phylum Arthropoda; class Malacostraca; order Decapoda; family Palinuridae; genus Panulirus; species Panulirus ornatus. The sequence continues at coordinate 20,907,030 of NC_092257.1, read as the reverse complement.
TTGATGTTACCCTTCAGTGGGTGATGTTACCCATCAATGGTTGATGTTACCCTTCAGTGGGTGATGGTACCCATCAGTGGTTGATGTTACCCTTCAGTGGGTGATGTTACCCATCAATGGTTGATGTTACCCTTCAGTGGGTGATGTTACCCTTCAGTGGGTGATGTTACCCTTCAGTGGTTGATGTTACCCTTCAGTGGTTGATGTTACCTTTCAGTGGGTGACGTTACCATTCAGTGGGTGATGTTACCCTTCAGTGGTTGATGTTACCTTTCAGTGGGTGACGTTACCATTCAGTGGGTGATGTTACCCTTCAGTGGTTACTCTGAGCTCTTTGCTTCACTCCACGTAACTCATGCTCTGTGTCGCTCATAGCCTCACTCCATTCCTGTATTTCTAAGGTTTGTATGTAGCCTTTATTTTTGTTTTGGACAATCACATGTTTACCAAATGGCGTCCTAGCTTCGTCTCTTCGATGTATATCAACTGACTTATATTTCTCTCTTGTGTCTCCCTTGATGATGTGATTATTCCACGAAAGTGCACTTGTGAACTTTTCGTGTTTCATTTTCCCCGTGGACTCATAGGAATATATATATATATATATATATATATATATATATATATATATATATATATATATATATATATATATATATATATTTCTCATTTTTTTATCGTAGTTAGTCGCTATCTCCCGCGTTAGCGAGGTAGTGCAAGGAAACAGACGAAAGAATGGCCCAGCCCACCCACATACATATGCACATACTTAAACGCCCACACACGCACATGTACATACCTATACATTTCGACGTATACATACCTATACATTTCAACGTATACATACATATACATACGCAGACATAAACATATATACACATGTACATATTCATACTTACTGCCTTCATCCATTCTCGTCGCCACTCCGCTGCACATGAAACAGCACCCACTCCCCTCGCGCGCCCGCGCGAGGTAGCGCTAGGAAAAGACAACAAAGGCCACATTCGTTCACACTCAGTCTCTAGCTGTCATGTATAATGCACCGAAACCACAGCTCCCTTTCCACATCCAGGCCTCGCAAAACTTTTCATGGTTTACCCTAGACGCTTCACATGCCCTGGTTCAATCCACTGACAGCACGTCGACCCTGGTATACCACATCGTTCCAATTCACTCTATTCTTTGCACGCCTTTCACCCTTCTGCATGTTCAGGCCCCGATCACTCAAAATCTTTTTCACTCCATCCTTCCACCTCCAATTTGGTCTCTACATAATCAGTTGATGAGAGGCATCACGGGGCTCACCCTAGATCAACTGTGTTTATAAAGGAAGATCGAGGTGTTGAGGCACTTCATATGATGTACCAAGAAGGGTCCTTTTTTTTCACACCAGATAGCAGGCGGTGTGTGTGTGTGTGTGTGTGTGTGTGTGTGTGTGTGTGTGTGTGTGTGTGTAGCCGTACCCTGTGCGCAGGATGGACCTCTGTGAATAATGGGGTGTCCGTCTTGCTTGAAACTGTTGACCTGTAGGTGTTGTGAGGTGTAGAATACAGAAGTGTGTGTGTGTGTGTGTGTGTGTGTGTGTGTATTGGTCTATCTTGTGTACCTGACGAGGTGCTCTTCTGTTCCCTCGAGTATCCTTATGAAGTGAGGGGCAGATACGCGCGCTTCAGGTGGGTCTGTTTAACCTCGCCCTCCCTCGCCCCACGCCCGAAGTAGCCACGCTCCCGACCGAAGGCAACTTCGCACCGTCTTCCTCCTCCTCTCCCTACAGTTGACCCCTCCCATTTCCCCTTCCACCTTCCCTCCCTCCATCACAGGACGTAATCCCTCCTCCTTCTCAACCATCACCCGTTATTCATGTTCGTCTTCTAACACCAACCCACCCTTCTCTCTGACACCGACCCACCTCCTCCCTTACATCACTCACCCTCCGCCCACCTCTCTCTCTTCTCCCTCACACACACACACACACACACACACACACACACACACACACACACACACACACACACCCGCCCAGCCATGACCTCCGACCAGGGTTTCCTGAGGTCAGCAACGGATGGGCAACTCGTCAGCCAGTCAGTCGTGGAGAAGCTGATGAAACGTCGCCTACCGTCGGTCGACGGAGATCAGCTCAGAGGGGTGGGAGAGGGTTGCCTGTAGGGATGAGCTTGTGTCACCCGGGGGTCACAGAGGCTCGGAGGAGGTCAGCCGGGCTGAGGATGGTGTCCAGGAAGGTCAGGTAAGGGGTCGCGCTAAGGCCCGGCGGAGGTGTGTTGCAAGTTATCATCTCCTGTACCGCTGTTTGTGTGTATGGTCCACAGGTGTGGGCCACCACGAGCTACTGGTTCCTCTGACGTGGGCTTCTACAAGTGTGGTGTCACAAGCTGATGCTTCAGGCATGGGTAATACATGTTTCTTTTGGGGGTCATTGTTGGCAAAGACCTTTCCTTCCCATGTCGAACGGTGTGTGTGTGTGTGTGTGTCTGTGTCTCAGGAGGAACACAGGGGGTGTCAGCCTGCATGTAATATTTTGCCACGCTCCGCCCCAAGTTTCCGCAGACGCCCTTACTGTTTTTTTCTTTTGTACGTGAATACGCTGTGTTCTGCTGCTTCTGCTGCTGCCGTTTTTTCCTGATGCAGTTGTCTCTGCCTTGGTGACGTTGTGTAAAATGCCTGTGTGAGGTAAATGTAAAACAGTTGAGGTGTAAATGTGTTCAGTGTCTTCCGTCTGGATGTTGCTTCTTGGGCCTGAAGGGGGTCTTGCGATGCGATGAATTAGTGTCTGTGACGTTGTTGGGTATGTGTGGAGTCCAGAACACAAGAGGAGCATTGGTGACACGTACATGCCTGGGGAGTGTAGATTCAGATTGGTTTCTGTCTGGTGGAATGGAATTGGGGCAGAGGTGATGTGTGAGTAAAGGCTACTGAAGTGTGAAGCAGAGGTGAGGTTTTTTTTTTTTTTTTTTTGGTGTCTATTTAGGGATTGGTTGTTGGTTATGGTATGTTTGTGGGTGGGAGGGACCCAGTGGTGTTTTGAGGAACTGGGAGCTGAGCGCGGTGAAGTCCAATTATAATATGATTATTTTCGTTTCGTTGTGTTGATGTTTATTGTTTGTGGCTGTGAGACATCCATTGTTATTTGCGGTTTGTGGTTCACATCTTTGTTATGTTTGACTTTGGTATGGTGTGGGGCTTGTGAGGCGTAGTTTAGTTTGGAGCGGAAGAAGTGATGGTTGTGGATGCTGATGGATTCATTTTCCTGTCCAGCACCGGTGCCAGTGTGAGCGTTTACTGTGTTTATGACCCGTGTGTTGTAGAGTGGAGAGTGACGCAGTCGTGTGCGTCGTATGAGATGGCCAGAATGTTTTGGATGCGTCGTATGCGATGGCCAGAATGTTTTGGATGCGTCGTATGCGATGGCCAGAATGTTTTGGATGCGTCGTACACGGTGGCCAGAATGTTTTGGTGCGTCGTATGCGATGCCCGGAATGTTTTGGATGCGTCGTACGCAATGGCCAGAATGTTTTGGATGCGTCGTATGCGATGGCCAGAATGTTTTGGTGCGTCGTAGGCGGTGGCCACAATGTTTTGGTGTGTCGTATGCGATGGCCAGAATGTTTTGGATGCGTCGTACGCGATGGCCAGAATGTTTTGGATGCGTCGTATGCGATGGCCAGGATGTTTGGACATCTGTCGAGTGGGATCGCTCCACCATCTAAGGTCATGGGAGGGTGCAGGTTACGTCCATGTGTGAGAGAGTGAAGATGAAGTGGTGTGGGGGATGCTGGCCATTCTGCTCCGTCGGGGGCCAACCCGTGAGGTGAGGTGGCACGTGTGTGGTGGTCGCCCCGTGGGAGAGTGCCAGGGCGCTGTGGTGTGTCTGTGGGGGGTGGGTCACCTGCATGATAGTGGGAGACCTCTTCACGCCTTCGTCTGCAGGGAAGTGACGGAGGGGGTCACGTAGGGCGAGGTGGTAAGTGTGTGTGTGTGTGTGTGTGTGAGAGAGAGAGAGAGAGAGAGAGAGAGAGAGAGAGACCGCTGACGGCGTTAAATCCATTTTCGTCACTATGTACGACTGCCAACCACCAAACCCCCTGCCAACTACATCCCTGCCAACCACATCCCTTCCAACCACATCCCGACTCCTGTCCACACCCCTGTCAACCACATCCCTGTCAACCACACCCTTGCCGACCACACCCCTGTCAACCACACCCCCTGTCAAACAGACACCCCCTGTCAACCATACCCCTGCTTACCAAACCCTTGCCAACCACACCCCTGCTGACCAAATCCCGACTGCTGACCACCAAACCCCGACATTCTCCACTAACCACACCCCTGTCAAACACACACACACACACACACACACCCCTGTCAACCCCATCCCTGTCAGCCACACCCCTTTCAACCACACCCTTACTTACCCAACCCCTGACACTCCCTCTCCACCACACCCCTGCCTAACAAACCCCCCCTCCCCAAACCTGCCCACCTGACCACACCCTCGCCCTTCCCTCCCTCCCTCTCCTATCACCCCGCACTTTGCCCTCCTCTTACCCTCCACCCTTCGTTCCCTCCACCCAGGCCAGGTGGTGGAGGGAGAGGGGGTGTGTCTAACGCCCAGTAGTTAGGTTGTTACTGAGGGGTCACGTGTTGTCACGCTCGCTAATTGCTTCGTCGCTCGCTACTCCGCCTCCGTTACCCGCACCCGAGCGGTGAGCGCCCAGGCACGAGTAATTATAAGTTACCTCTCTAGGGACAGGAAAGGGGGGTGGGGGGAAACAAGTTTTAAGTGAACAGCATCATCATCCCGGGAATGATGATTATAAGTATAAGTAATGTAGTGTACAAGTTGGGGTGGTCAAGGGGTGATTATAAGTATAAGTAATGTAGTGTACAAGTTGGGGTGGTCAAGGGGATGATTATAAGTATAAGTAATACAGTGTACAAGTTGGGGTGGTTCAGGGGATGATTATAAGTATAAGTAATACAGTGTACAAGTTAGGTTCAGGGGATGATTATAAGTATAAGTAATACAGTGTACAAGTTGGGTTCAGGGGATGATTATAAGTATAAGTAAAGCAGTGTACAAGTTGGGGTGGTCAAGGGGTGATTATAAGTATAAGTAATGCAGTGTGCAAGTTGGGGTGGTTCAGGGGATGATTATAAGTATAAGTAATACAGTGTACAAGTTAGGTTCAGGGGTGATTATAAGTATAAGTAAAGCAGTGTACAAGTTGGGGTGGTTCAGGGGATGATTATAAGTATAAGTAATACAGTGTACAAGTTGGGTTCAGGGGATGATTATAAGTATAAGTAATACAGTGTACAAGTTGGCATCCGGTTAGAACCATAAAGTCAGCCCCTTTGCCATAAAGTAGTGATATAAGTAGAGGAAAGATGATTATAAGTGACTTGACTCCACTTGCATGATAGGAAAAGTGATTGTATTGATGACTCTATTAAGGCACTTACGCAAAGTATAAGTGTAGCATCTAAAAAGTAATTCACCTCGTCCTCCTCCATCGCCCAAAGTAAGAGTGATAAGTAAGTCGCTTTTCAACCCACACTTAAACAATTATAAGTGATTGGGAATTCATTTCAAGTGGCGATATTTTCCATTCAAAGTTCAATTCCCACTGGATAAAGTCCACGAACCAAAAGTCAAAGATTAGGTGGTTACCCGTTTCGAAAACGGGAAGTCCGTGGAATGCATCCACTAAGATTAGGTGGTTACCCGTTTAGAAAACGGGATGTCCGTTGAATGCATCCACTAAAATTAGGTGGTTACCCGTTTAGAAAACGGGATGTCCGTGGAATGCATCCACTAAGATTTGGCGTTTACCCGTTTAGAAAACGGGATGTCCGTTGAATGCATCCACTAAGATTAGGTGGTTACCCCTTTAGAAAACGGGATGTCCGTGGAATGCATCCACTAAGATTAGGTGGTTACCCGTTTAGAAAACGGGATGTCCGTTGAATGCATCCACTAAGATTAGGCGGTTACCCCTTTAGAAAACGGGATGTCCGTTGAATGCATCCACTAAGATTAGGTGGTTACCCATTTAGAAAACGGGATGTCCGTGGAATGCATCCACTAAGATTAGGTGGTTACCCGTTTAGAAAACGGGATATCCGTTGAATGCATCCACTAAGATTTGGCGTTTACCCGTTTAGAAAACGGGATGTCCGTTGAATGCATCCACTAAGATTAGGTGGTTACCCGTTTAGAAAACGGGATGTCCGTTGAATGCATCCACTAAGATTAGGCGGTTACCCGTTTCGAAAACGGGATGTCCGTGGAATGCATCCACTAAGATTAGGTGGTTACCCCTTTAGAAAACGGGATGTCCGTTGAATGCATCCACTAAGATTAGGTGGTTACCCGTTTAGAAAACGGGATGTCCGTGGAATGCATTCACTAAGATTAGGCGGTTACCCGTTTAGAAAACGGGATGTTCGTTGAATGCATCCACTTAATGTGGATCAAAAGACTGTGATTAGACCAAGAAAACCACCGGAGGTAAGATGTGTGGAGGAGGTCAGGGGAGGCGTGTAATTTGAATAGAGTGATTCGAGGCAGAGGCCCCCCCCAAAAAAAAAAACCAACCCCTGGTAGTTTGGAAGTAATTAAAGGGATGTAATCTAAATAGGGCAATTAGACCCCGAGTCTTAGCGTCTGGCATAATTAAGAGGACGGAACACAGACGGAGCATTTGGTGTTTTCTATGCATGGTTGGCCCGGGGTCTTTGGCAGAGGCGAGGAGGAGGTGGTGTTTCCAGCCAAAGTGGCTTTTTGGGGGGGGCAGTGTGAAGTGTGTCCTGTGTGTGTGTGTGTGTGTGTGTGTGAGTGGTACGTGTGTGTGTATGTGTGTGTGGTACGTGTGTGTGTATGTGTGTGTGTATGTGTGTGTGTGTGTGTGTCTGTGTGTCTGTGTGTGTGTGTGTGTGTACGTGTGTGTGTGTGTGTGTGTGTGTGTGTGTGGTACGTGTGTGTGTGTGTGTGTGTGTCTGTGTGTCTGTGTGGTACGTGTGTGTGTCTGTGTGTGTGTGTGTGTGTGAGTGGTACGTGTGTGTGTGTGTGTGTGTGTGTGTGTGTGTGTGTGTGGTACGTGTGTGTGTGTGTGTGTCTGTGTGTCTGTGTGGTACGTGTGTGTGTCTGTGTGTGTGTGTGTGTGTGAGTGGTACGTGTGTGTGTGTGTGTGGTACGTGTGTGTGTGTGTGTGTGTGTGTGTGTGTGTGTGTGTCTGTGTGTGGTATATGTGTGTGTGTGTGTGTGTGTGTGTGTGTGTGTGTGTGGCAGTAGGAACGTGTGACCAGCGGGGGCTACGTTGGTAAGGGGGGTTGGGTTGGGTTGGGTGTTTGAGAGTGGGTCACACATGCAGTGGTGGTAGACCCATGGTCCATACACCTCCTTTGAGGGGGACACACGTAGGCTGGCCAACGCCATACCCCCGTCTGTGAACACTGGCCCGCTGGAACGGAACACCGCGAGAATAGACGGAACGTTCACCTATACACGGGAGGTGATGTTACTTACTGTCCTGTGTTACTTACTGTCCTGTGTTACTTACTGTCCTGTGTTACTGTCCTGTGTTATTTACTGTCCTGTGTTACTTACTGTCCTGTGTTACTTACTGTCCTGTGTTACTTACTGTTCTGTGTTACTTACTGTCCTGTGTTACTGTCCTGTGTTATTTACTGTCCTGTGTTACTTACTGTCCTGTGTTACTTACTGTCCTGTGTTACTTACTGTTCTGTGTTACTTACTGTCCTGTGTTACTGTCCTGTGTTATTTACTGTCCTGTGTTACTTACTGTCCTGTGTTACTTACTGTTCTGTGTTAGTTACTGTCTTGTGTTACTGTCCTGTGTTATTTACTGTCCTGTGTTACTTACTGTCCTGTGTTACTGTTGAGTGTTACTTACTGTCCTGTGTTACTTACTGTCCTGTGTTACTTACTGTTCTGTGTTACTTACTGTCCTGTGTTACTTACTGTTCTGTGTTAGTTACTGTCTTGTGTTACTGTCCTGTGTTATTTACTGTCCTGTGTTACTTACTGTCCTGTGTTACTTACTGTTGAGTGTTACTTACTGTCCTGTGTTACTTACTGTCCTGTGTTACTTACTGTTCTGTGTTACTTACTGTCCTGTGTTACTTACTGTTCTGTGTTAGTTACTGTCTTGTGTTACTGTCCTGTGTTATTTACTGTCCTGTGTTACTTACTGTCCTGTGTTACTTACTGTCCTCTGTTACTTACTGTTGAGTGTTACTTACTGTCCTGTGTTACTTACTGTCCTGTGTTACTTACTGTCCTGTGTTACTTACTGTTCTGTGTTAGTTACTGTCCTGTGTTATTTACTGTCCTGTGTTACTTACTGTCCTGTGTTACTGTCCTGTGTTATTTACTGTCCTGTGTTACTTACTGTCCTGTGTTACTTACTGTCCTGTGTTACTTACTGTCCTGTGTTACTTACTGTCCTGTGTTATTTACTGTCCTGTGTTACTTACTGTCCTGTGTTACTTACTGTCCTCTGTTACTTACTGTTGAGTGTTACTTACTGTTGAGTGTTACTTACTGTCCTGTGTTACTTACTGTCCTGTGTTACTTACTGTTCTGTGTTAGTTACTGTCCTGTGTTATTTACTGTCCTGTGTTACTTACTGTCCTGTGTTACTGTCCTGTGTTATTTACTGTCCTGTGTTACTTACTGTCCTGTGTTACTTACTGTCCTGTGTTACTTACTGTCCTGTGTTACTTACTGTTCTGTTTTAGTTACTGTCTTGTGTTACTGTCCTGTGTTATTTACTGTCCTGTGTTACTTACTGTCCTGTGTTACTTACTGTCCTGTGTTACTTACTGTCGAGTGTTACTTACTGTCCTGTGTTACTTACTGTCCTGTGTTACTTACTGTCCTGTGTTATTTACTGTCCTGTGTTACTGTCCAGTGTTACTTACTGTCCTGTGTTACTTACTGTCCTGTGTTACTTACTGTTCTGTGTTACTTACTGTCCTGTGTTTCTTACTGTCCTGTGTTACTTACTGTCCAGTGTTACTTACTGTCCTGTGTTACTTACTGTTCTGTGTTTCTTACTGTCATGTGTTACTT
>NC_092257.1:20887912-20892912 GCF_036320965.1 Panulirus ornatus | reverse complement strand
CCCTTACCCCTTCCCCAACTCTCTCCTCCCTCCCCTTTCCCTTCCCTTCCCTTCCCCCTTCCCAACTCTCCCTCCCTCCCCTTCCCTTCCTCCCTTACCCCTTCCCCAACTCCCTCCTCCTCCTTCCCTTCCCTTACCCCTTCCCCCTCTCCCTCCCTCCCTCCCTTCCTTCCCTTACCCCCTTCCCCAACTCCCTCCCTCCCTTCCCTTCCTTACCCCCTTCCCCAACTCTCGACTCCTCCCCTTCCTTCCCTTACCCCCTTCCCCAACTCTCCCTCCCTCCCCTCCCCTCCCCTCCTTCCCTTCCCTTCCCTTCCCTTACCCCCTTCCCCAACTCTCCCTCCCATCCCCTTCCCTTCCCTTACCCCACTTCCCAACTCTCCCTCCTCCCCTCCCCTCCCCTCCCTGCCCACTATCCATTCCTTCCCTTACCCCTTCCCAACTCTCCCTCCCCTCACCCTCCCTCCCCTCCCCTTCCCTTCCTTCCCCCTTCCCACTCTCTGCCTCCCTCCCTTCCTTCCCTTTCCCATTACCCAACTCTCTCTCCCTCCCATCCCCTCCCCTCCCTCCCTCCCTTCCCTTCCCTTACCCCCTTCCCCAACTCTCCCTCCCTCCCTCCCTCCCCTCCCCTCCCTTCCCTTCCCTTCCCTTCCCTTACCCCTTCCCCAACTCTCCCTCCCTCCCTCCCCTCCCCTCCCCTCCCCTCCCTTCCCTTACCCCCTTCCCCAACTCTCCCTCCCTCCCTCCCCGCTTCGCCCCTCCCCCCATTCCTCCTCCTCCCCTCCCCTCCCTTCGTTAATCCTGTGGATGATGGCGTGAGGGTGGAGGGAGGGAGGAGGCAGGCATGGGGGGGGGGGTTTAGGGGGGGTTGAAGAACCCTTTCGTCCTGCCGCCTGCCATCGCCCTGCCATCTGCCATCGGACTGTCCTCCTCCAACACTTACCTCCAACGGTGTCACTACAGCACTTATCTCCATCAGTGTCCTCCAGCATTTACCTCCATCAGTGTCCTCTAGCGTGTCACTACAGCACTTACCTCCATAGTGTTCTCCAACACTTACCTCCATCAGTGTCCTCCAACACTTACTTCCATCAGTGTCACTCCAACACTTACTTCCAACAGTGTCACTCCAACACTTACCTCCATCAGTGTTCTCCAACACTTACCTCCATCAGTGTCCTACAAGAGTCACCTCCACCAGTGTTCTCCAACAGTCGTCTCCAGTAGTCTCCTGCTAGACTTATCTCCAACAGCGGTCTTCAACATTTACCACCAGCTGTGTCCTCCAACATTTTCCTCTGGCGTTTGAAATCCCCATCACCACACCACCGTCATTTACAGTATCCAAAAATTATCTCGCCACCATCACTTGAAAATCTCTCCAACATTTACAGCCACCATTTACACGTTACGAAAACCCAGAGCTGTGATTTACAGCCTACATAAATTTACTGTTCTCACGTTAATCTTCTCCCAAGACTTCATCGCCATCATTTACGCATTCCTCCAACACTGACCTTCGCGATTTAGTCTTCTCCATCATTTACCGACATCATTGTAAATGTGCCCGGATTGTCATCTCCAGTAATTCATCAACTGAAACATTTTATTGATATATTGGAAGAATTTCTTCAACAGTTCTGCTTTCTCCAACATTCCTTGACGTCATCACTTTCTCCAACATTGTATAGAGGTGAGAGATCTTCCTCAGCGCTCTGAGGAGACGATTTCTCCACCGATGTCTTCTCCAACACTAAAGAAATGGTCTCTTCTCCATCAACGCCTTCTCCAACACTTAAGAAATGATATCTCCATCGGTGCCTTCTCCAACACTGAAGAGATGAGTCCTTCTCCAACAATGCCTTCTACAACCATGGAGAGAGAAGCGCTCACCCACTTGCCCCTTTCTCCAACACTTAGAGATAATCTCCTCTCCAACAATGCCTTTTCCGGTGATCTCGTCTCCAGCAATGTCTGAGGATGATCACATCTCCAACAATGCCTTCCCCAACACCTTCTCCAACACTAGATGGAAGTAACCCCATCACTGTATACAGAACACTGTGTGGGAACTGTTGGGTCCCCTCCCTCCAACACCTTCTCCACCAACCGCGAGGAGGCGCCAAAAGTCATTTTCTCCAACAATAGCAAGAGCAACACACCACAACACCAACAATCACCACCATCATCTCCAACAAAAATGGATCACCAACACCAACAAACCCTTCCTCATCATCTCCAACAGGAGACGGATCACCAACACCAACAAACCCATCACCATCATCTCCAACAGAAATGGATCACCAACACACCCTTCCTCATCATCTCCAACAGAAATGGATCACCAACACCAACAAACCCATCACCATCATCTCCAACAGGAAACAGATCACGAACACCAACAAACCCTTCCTCATCTCCAACAGAAATGGATCACCAACACCAACAAACCCATCACCATCATCTCCAACAGAAATGGATCACCAACACACCCTTCCTCATCATCTCCAACAGGAGACGGATCACCAACACCATCTCCAACAGCGGGTGAGCAAGGGGCTATCCCCATTAAGCAACACTTCAGTCCCGTCCCCATTTAATGGGGGCCTGGTACTCCCTCCACCACGCTCCCAACCCGGCCAAGCTAATGGGTGGGAGTTACCCCATGATGGAGATGTTGGAGATGGACCTCCTGATAGATGGTGAGGAGAGAGAGAGGGGGAGGAGGTGATGGTGCACCCCATCTCCCCCCCATTTAGAATGCCGATGGCTTGATTGTGATGGGTTGGGGGGGTGTTAATGGACAATGGTCGTTATGGGGGGATAGTGGTGATGGGTGATGGTGACTTGAAGGTGAGAGAGCAAATGACCAGGGGATGATGGTGATTCAGGTCGTGGAAATGATGAGGTGTGGGGGGGGGGGGGGTTGTGATGATGGGGATAATGTAGGGGGGGAGAGGGGGGATAGTGAGAGGGGAGGGGGGCTATGATAGTGAGGTGCGTGATGAAAGTGATGGGGAGGGGGGCTGTGATGATGGTGATGATGGACATAAGATGGTGGAGATAGTGACAATGAGGGAGATGAAGATGAGGAACAGTAAGGGAGATGGGTGTGTGTGTGTGTGTGTGTGTGTGTGTGTGTGTGTGTGTGTGTGTGTGTGTGTGTGTGTGTGTGTTGTGATAGATAAAGTATCTGCGATAGATCGAAGATGAGGAAGAGTAAGGGCAGCCGGGACCTGAAGAGATTAATGAAAGAATGAAAGAAAGAAATGAATGAATAGTGGAGAAGAAAAATGGAAGAAAGAAGAAGTGAAAGAAGTGCTGAAGGAAGAGGGAAAGAAAATGGGAAGTAAGAAAAGGAGAGAAAATGTGGAAGAGGAGATGAAGGGAGGGGAGATGAGGGAGAAGAAAGAGGAGGAAGGGGGAGGAGGAGAGATGAAAGAAGTGAGGGAAGAGGAAGAGGAGGACCACTGAAGTGGGGAAGATTGTGAAGGAAGAGGTGAACGAAAATAGAAAACGTAGGGAGGGCGGAGGATTAAATGGGAAGAAAGAAGTGGAGGAGAGAAATTATGAAAGAAGAAATGAAAGAAAAATAAGAGGGGGAAGGAGCTGAAAGAGGATGAGGAGGAGGAAGAGGAAGAGGTGGAGAGGGAGGGGAAGAGGGAGGAACTGAAGCTGTGTGAGATAGGGGGGGGAGGGGAAGAGGAGCCATGAGAGAAGAGGAGGAGGAGGAGGGGGGAAAGGAGCCATGACAGAAGAGGAGGAGGAGCCATGAGAGACGATGAATAGGAAGAGGAAGAGGAGCCATGAGAGAAGATGAAGAGGAGGAGGAAGAGGAGCCATGAGAGAAGATGAAGAGGAGGAGGAAGAGGAGCCATGAGAGAAGATGAAGAGGAGGAGGAAGAGGAGCCATGAGAGAAGAGGAGGAGGAGGAGGAAGAGGAGCCATGAGAGAAGATGAAGAGGAGGAGGAGGAAGAGCCATGAGAGACGATGAAGAGGAGGAGGGGCCATGAGAGAAGATGAAGAGGAGGAGGAGGAAGAGCCATGAGAGACGATGAAGAGGAGGAGGGGCCATGAGAGAAGATGAAGTGGAGGAGGAAGAGGAACCATGAGAGAAGATGAAGAGGAGGAGGAAGAGGAGTCATGAGAGAAGGTGAAGAGGAGGAGGAAGAGGAGCCATAAGAGAAGAGGAGGAGGAGGAGGAAGAGGAGCCATGAGAGAAGAAGAGGAGGAGGAGGAGGAGGGAAGGTGCGCTGGTAAGGTTTAACTCCGTCACTCTAATCCTTTGGCATGTTGCAAGTCATGTCGGGGGGGGGGGTAGGAGGGGGGTGTTGGGGGGGCCCTGTATGTGGGGGGGAAGGGAAGGGGTTCGTCATAGCTCGCTATAGGTAAAGGGGTGTAGAGGGAAAGGGTGGGAGGGAGGGTGGAAGGGGGAAGAAGAAGGAAGGAAGGAAGACAGTAAGGTAGATGGGAGGGGTCGAGAGGAAGGTGTGAGAAATGTAGCACAAAGAAGGAGAGAGAGAGAGAGAGAGAGAGAGAGAGAGAGAGAGAGAGAGAGAGAGAGAGAGAGAGAGAGAGAGAGATGGCTGGAGTAGTGGACGTGGGTTACGTCCCTGCCACTGTACTCACCATGGGTTACCTCCCATACCCATTTTACCTATCCTTTTCTCTCCCAGCTGGGCCACTCTTTTCATGGGTTTGCCTATCACGCCGTATATATATATATATATATATATATATATATATATATATATATATATATATATATATATATATAATAGTAGTAGTAGAAGTAGGAGTATTAGTATTAGTAGTAGTAGTAGCAGTAGTAGTGGCATAGTAGTAATAGTAGTAGTAATAGTAGTAGCAGTAATAGTAGTAGCAGTAGTAGTGGTAGTAGTAGCATAGTAGTAGTAGTAGTAGCAGTAGTAGTAGTAGCATAGTATTAGTAGTAGTAGTAGTAGTAGTTATTGTAGTAATTAGCATACTAATTTGGATG
>NC_092257.1:20835412-20882912 GCF_036320965.1 Panulirus ornatus | reverse complement strand
GCAGGGAGTATCCAGCAGGAGCAGAGATAAGCAGGGGGTATCCAGCAGGAGCAGAGATAAAGCAGGGGGTATCCAGCAGGAGCAGAGATAAAGCAGGGAGCATCCAGCATGAGCAGAGATAAGCAGGGAGTATCCAGCAGGAGCAGAGATAAAGCAGGGAGCATCCAGCAGGAGCAGAGATAAGCAGGGAGTATCCAGCAGGAGCAGAGATAAAGCAGGGAGTATCCAGCAGGAGCAGGGCTAAGCAGGGAGTATCCAGCAGGAGCAGGGCTAAGCAGAGGTCGTGAGGCAGCAGGGCTGGCAGGTGCCTGGTCGTGAGGAGCGTTCCCGCCAAAACACCCGCGGATTGCGCGCCAAAACCAACAACATCATTAATCAAGTCTAGCGCCCGCCTCCCACCACTACCCGCCATGCCCCTGTCACTGCCGCCGCCACTACCCGCCATGCCCCTGTCACTGCCTCCCACCACTACCCGCCATGCCCCTGTCACTGCCGCCCACCACTACCCGCCATGCCCCTGTCACTGCCGCCGCCACTACCCTCCATGCCCTTCTGCCACCGCCACTACACGTCATGCCCTTCTGCCGCCGCCACTACCCGTCATGCCCTGTCACTGCCGCCGCCACTACCCGTCATGCCCTGTCACTGCCGCCGCCACCACCCGCCATGCCCTGTCACTGCCACCGCCACAACCCACCATGCCCTGCCACTGCCGCCGCCACTACCCGCCAACAAGCCCTGTTGAAGCTACCATTGCTAAGCCCTTCTCAGACACCCGCCGAAGCTGCTCACAAAGCCACGCCCGTCTGAGACGCCCCACAGCCAAGCCAGACTCACAGAAGCCATCACAGACCCCAGTACAAGGGGTTGCCTGCTTGTCTTCCCCCCCCCCCCCCTCTCTCTCTCTCTCTCTCTCTCTCTCTCTCTCGCGCGCGCGCGCGCGCACGCGCACGCGCACCAATCATGTTACTCGTAACTTCACAAGCAAAGATTGTCCTCTCATCGTACACGCTCCCCCTCTACCATTTTTGTCGTCTTTTCTTCGCTTCTCATCTTTTATTTTCTTTCTTTCTTCATTTTCATTTTTTTTTCCGTTTATCTTTGTATACGTCTTCTTAACAGTGATATGATATTGTCATGTTTAATTGCCAACTGCCTTTGCAAAGCAGCGTCAGGAACAATTGAACAATGGCATCTGTTACACTCATCTGCCCTCGAACTGTTGTGTATTATCTCCCAAAACCAAGCCTAGCCATTCGAATATCTTTTGGTTCAGCCCAGTGACAGTATGACGCCCCCTGTATATCATATCGTTCGAATTCATACTATCCCACGCACGCCTCTCGCTCTCACGAATGTTCAAAGCCTTGATATCCTGAAGCCTCCTTCTGACACCGAGATCATCTCAATCGGTCTCTCTTCACTCATCCTCTCAATATGTCCGTGCCGTTTGAGCGCACCCTGGCTAGAGTGCGTGACCGATCGGTCCCTCTTCACTCATCCTCTCTATATGTCCGTGCCGTTTGAGCGCACCCCGGCCAGAGGGCGCGACCGACCACAGTTGGGATTAAGGTACAGTGGAACATGCTCCCCCATGTCCAAAAACAGCTCTTCTTTTACGTTCTTCCTATCGTACCCAAGATTTTGGCCTCTTCTTTTCTCCACCCTGTGACTCCGATCAGCGCCCATGGTCCAGTCTGTCGCCGCGTCCATTCCCAGGTCCTTAAAGCACCCACTCCACTTTTCTTCAGGTCCTCTTCCCCTGGTCTTTATGAAAGCAAATGTCGTTCGCTTTGGTAAAGGCAGAAGCAAAGTCAAGAATGGAAAAAATAGTAGAAATTGAAAGACCCTTTATTGAGAAGCCTGTTGGTGGCTACAAGCATTAAAGGGCGGCGGGGCGTGGCGGCGTTCGCATGGGGCGTGTGACGATGCTTCCTTTCTTTCTACGCCCCTTTAGCTTAGCCCCAAAGTAAAGGTAAAAAAAAGAAAAACATATCAAGAATCATTCCATGAGAGCTTTGCGTTCATCCATCACCCCCGGCAGCGGTTGTGTACCCATCCTGCTCAGCGTGCAGGAGAGCGAGACAGTCGGGGTATCTTTGTTTGTGAAGCAGGTCCTCGCCTTGATCACGGGTTCCATTCAGGATTAGCGCTCGTCCCATACAGACATTGTCAGCTAGACTTATATTTCACCGGCGCTGCCACGAAGACTGGCACTTGTGGTTTCGGCTTGTGCCACACCGCGTTCATGACAGTTGCCTCCGTCAGGTACGGGGGTTCTTAGGGTGACCTGGTCTCACACACACACACACACACACACACACACACCTCCCACTGTTACAGCTCGTAATCTATCCTACCGTTGTTTTACACTGACTCTGAGCTCGCTCCTCTCTCTCTCTCTCTCTCTCTCTCTCTCTCTCTCTCTCTCTCTCTCTCTCTCTCTCTCTCTCTCTCTCTCTCTCTCAACCAGCTTCTGGGGTGTTTTCTCTAAAAGTCGCCCAGCAAGGCCGCGTCATCTGCAAACAGCAACTGATCTTTCCCTCCAGATTTCCTTAGACCCCACCGTACCGTAAACCCACACCCCTCGGTCTAAGACCGTTTCATTCATCTTGCTCACCGTCCCGCACTAAACAGATTACACAACGGTGACATAACGTCCCCTTGACTCAAACACACCTTCACAGAAGACCACCACTCACCCTCCTCCCTTCCCACTCGCACGCATGCGTTAATTTCTCGATAACTTCTTTTCGCCACGTGTGGTAATCTTCCACTTACCAACATATTCAATAGCACCTACCGCGAGGCCTGTATATATATATATATATATATATATATATATATATATATATATATATATTTTTTTTTTTTTTTTTTTTTTTTTTTCATACTATTTGCCATTTCCCGCGTTAGCGAGGTAGCATTAAGAACAGAGAACTGGGCCTTAGAGAGAATATCCTCACCTGACCCCCTTCTCTGTTCCTTCTTTTGGAAAATTAAAAAAAACAAGAAAGGGGAGGATTTCCAGCCACCCGCTCCCTCCCCTTTTAGTCGCCTTCTACGACACGCAGGGAATACGTGGGAAGTATTCTTTCTCCCCTATCCCCAGGGATAATATATATATATATATATATATATATATATATATATATATATATATATATATATATATTTTTTTTTTTTTTTTTTTTCATACTATTCGCCATTTCCCGCATTAGCGAGGTAGCGCTAAGAACAGAGGACTGGGCCTTTGAGGGAATATCCTCACCTGGCCCCCTTCTCTGTTCCTTCTTTTGGAAAAAAAAAAAAAAAAACGAGAGGGGAGGATTTCCAGCCCCCCGCTCCCTTCCCTTTTAGTCGCCTTCTACGACACGCAGGGAATACGTGGGAAGTATTCTTTCTCCCCTATCCCCAGGGATATATATATATATATATATATATATATATATATATATATATATATATATATATATATATATATATATATATATATATATATCTATATATTCATACATATTCGCCATTTCCCGCATTTGCGAGGTAGCGTTAAAAACAGAAGACCGAGCCTTAGAGGTAATATCGTCACTTGGCCCCCTTCTCTGTTCCTTCTCTTGGAAAACTGAAAACGGAAGGGAGGATTTCCAGCCTCCCCGCTCCTGCCCCTTTTAGTCGCTTTGTACGACACACAGGTAATACGTGGGAAGTATTCTATATATATATATATATATATATATATATATATATATATATATATATATATATATATATATATATACACACGAGTGTGTGTGTCTGTGTGTCTGTGTGTGCGTGATATCATATATATTTTCCTCTCATGTTTATTTACCTTACTGGCCACATTTATACTTGTCTGGTAGTGCAAGCATTCCTCTGCACGCAGGCAAAGTAAACTTGAAAGAACAGGGGAAAATATATGAGGACCTGAAACTGCTGGTGTGTGTGGGTTCCTGAAGACGTCTCAGAGGCTGAAATAAGGTCGACCGTGGTGATTATACAGGATTCGAACCTCCTCCCTTCCCCGTAGGATACTCGGTGTCTATGGCCTATGGATGTGTTTGCTGTACCCTACAGAGGGCAGGTAGCCTCACACAGCCTCCCCTCCTCACCCTAAGGACGAACCCGAGAGGCGGTGGTCGGACGAAGGAGTGTAGCCTCGTCTTGAGGTCTCATACAGCAGACGTTTGAGTTCCTTGATGTCACACCCTGGTCCCCACAAGTGAACACCACAGCTCTCGTCTTCCACTACTCGATCTCGCCCTCGACCTCTCCCCCTCGAGGCACAGGCTCACGTGAAGTACTCGGAGGTGGAGGCGCTTGGCTCTCCAGACGGCTCTCTGGTTCGATCCCCTCCTCCCTCCTTCTTGGTCTGGACACACAGTTATTCCACAGTTATTACACGTCTTTGGCAGTATGTCCTCCAGCCAGATGACCTCTCCCGAACCCACAGCTCCCAGACCCTCGTCGGCGTTTGGGGAGGGACGACCCGACGTCGTCCCCCACAGCTATCTGGACCACAAGGAAGGTCAGGGCGTCGGCTGTCTCCACTACACCGGAGTCACGACTTCGAATGTCTTGAAAACATCGCTCAGCATCAAGGACTTCCACCACCTTCCCTCTCCCTCTGTACACCACCGTGGAAGGTGCAGTGGTAGCTGGGGGGCGCCACCCACCAAATACCCCAGGTACAGACACCCGTCAGCAATTGGAAACAGAGAAAGGACTCCTGCATTGAGGCCATATTGGGATGGGGTTCGGGAGGATATGTAGACGTGAACACGTCTTTTTTTTCCATCTTTTTTCTTTTTTCATTTTTATTTTTTCATTTTTGATAATACTTGGTGTTGTGACGTGTTGCACGGCGTTAGCTTCTCCGGGTTTCGTTGTCTTAGGTATACGATCATACATAGGTGAGGTACAGGGCGAGTTGGTTATCATACATAGGTGAGGTACAGGACCAGTTGGTTATCATACATAGGTGAGGTACAGGGCCAGTTGGTTATCATACATAGGTGAGGTACAGGGCCAGTTGGTTATCATACATAGGTCAGATAAGGTACTGGTCTCTCCTTGATGTATACAGATGACTCATTAACTCATCTGCCTCACATAAGCAGGTGTGACCTTACTGAGCAGCTGTTTTGAAAGAGAAGGCTCCCTCATTGTGTACACAGGCAACCCAAGCTGTTCGCTGTTGTACTCTCGTGTTCATCGTACGCTGTGTGCAACATTGAAGGCTTCAATAAGTTGATCCTAAGCTTATATATATATATATATATATATATATATATATATATATATATATATATATATATATATATATATATATGTATATATATATATATATATATATATATATATATATATATATATATATATATATATATAGATTTCTTTTTTTCTTTTAAACTATTCGCCATTTCCCGCGTTAGCGAGGTAGCATTAAGAACAGAGGACTGGGCCTTTTTTGGAATATCCTCACCTGGCCCCCTCTGTTCCTTCTTTTGGAAAATTAAAAAAAAAAAACGAGAGGGGAGGATTTCCAGCCCCCCGCTCCCTCCCCTTTTAGTCGCCTTCTACGACACGCAGGGAATACGTGGGAAGTATTCTTAATCCCCTATCCCCAGGGATAATATATATATATATATATATATATATATATATATATATATATATATATATATATATATATATATATATATTCCTGTGAGTCCACTGGGAAATGAAACACAATAAGTTCCCAAGTGCAGTTTCGTGTTATAATCACATCATCAGGGGAGACACAAGAGAGAAATATAACAGTCAGTTGATATACAACGAAGAGACGTTACTAGGACGCCATTTGGTAAACATATATATATATATATATATATATATATATATATATATATATATATATATATATATATATATATATATATATTTAGATCGATGATGTTTAAATGGTTCTCGAAATATATTGGAACATGACAGATTGTCTGTTGACACATGTTCAGTAAAGATTAATGTTCCTTTGAGTTCCTTCAGTGGTACCGTATATGTCGGGGTGAAGAGTAAAGCACTTTATTGCCCCGTGTGTTCAGAGAGAGGGGCTGGGGGTGGGGGGGGATGGTGTTGAATGTAGACACTGGGAGCAACGTTTTCTTTTCATCGATAGATATGTGCAAGGGATTAAAGTTGATTATTGTTGTACAATCGATGTTCGACATGCTAGTGGGGTAGTAGAGAATGCATAGATGTTAGAAATGTACCTTTCGTTACACACACACACACACACACACACACACACACACACACACACATACACACTCACACACATACACACACACACACACACACACACACACACCTGGCATAAGCTAGGGTGTGTTGGTGTGTGTGTGTGTGTGTGTGTGTGTGTGTGTGTGTGTGTGTGTGTGTGTGTACATGTTTTCACTATTAGTATGTTATCCTGTTTTGCTGTTTGGGCCATACATACACCTTGTATGGCCATGAGAGCGCTCATGTACGCATGATGGCGCTCATGTGCGCATGATGGCGCTCATGTGCGCATGATGGTGCTCATGTGCGCATGACGGCGCTCATGTGCGCATGATGGCGCTCATGTGCGCATGATGGCGCTCATGTGCGCATGATGGCGCTCATGAGCGCATGATAGTGCTCATGAGCGCATGATGGCGCTCATGTGCGCATGATGGTGATCATGTGCGCATGATGGCGCTCATGTGCTCATGTGCGCATGGTGGTACGCATGTGCGCATGATGGTGCTCACGTGCGCATGATGGCGCTCATGTGCGCATGATGGTGATCATGTGCGCATGATGGTGATCATGTGCGCATGATGGTGCTCATGTGCGCATGATGGCGCTCATGTGCGCATGATGGCGCTCATGTGCTCATGTGCGCATGGTGGTACGAATGTGCGCATGATGGTGATCATGTGCGCATGATGGTGCTCATGTGCGCATGATGGCGCTCATGTGCTCATGTGCGCATGGTGGTACGCATGTGCGCATGATGGTGCCCATCACGTGACCTGCTGCCATGTTCCAGACAATCACCTTACAATTACTCTCTCTCTCTCTCACACAGGTATGTCCAGCGGCAGGCGGAAATTCCACGTGTGTCGGTCAGTTGTGTAGGTACGGCGAGGGATGTGTATGGAGGCGTCAGGTATGTACCATCATGAAGGGTACGATGTATATAGATGCGTCAAGTATGTATAGCCAGGAAAGGGTAGGATGTATATAGATACGTCAGGTATGTATGGCCATGAAGGATAGGATGTATATAGATACGTCAGGTATGTATGGCCATGAAGGGTAGGATGTATATAGATACGTCAGGTATGTATGGCCAGGAAGGGTAAGATGTATATAGATACGTCAGGTTGATGAGGGAGTGGCTGGGACATGCCCTGGATACGTGCATGGGGGTGGTCTGGCCTGGTAATGAGGGGTCCCTGCCTTCGTCAGGATCAAGAAGACCCACCCCTCTTCAGGAGGAGGAGGATGAGCGTCCAGAGTTCACTGTGGGTCAGACGGGAGAGGTGGCGAGCTGGCCGTGATGCACTGCCTCGCGCGTCGCTTTTGAACGCGAATCTCGCGAGAACAAGTTCGAATCCTGGACGGTGGAGGGGAGGGGCGGTCGGCTCACAACCAGCCCAAGCCGTTCACCGCGGTGGAGAAAGAGGGTCACCTTGGAGGCCACGTTGCGTCATCGCTAGTGGGACGGTGGGGGAAGCACAGTGTGGGGGGGGGGGGCAAGTCTTCCCACTTCAAGGGAGTCCACCCTTTCCCTGCTACTGATTGTGAAGCAGCCTCGGAGCTGCAAGGGGACCCTCAGGATCCTTTGGATCATACAGAGATGAAGGTACACAGGTTCGAATCCAGGACGGACAATACAGGTGTACAATTACCCCCTTTGCCCCGTCGCCTACCGTGAGGGAGGCAAACAGGATTACGTGGGTGATGTCTCATGAACTGTAGCAGCAAGACAGACGTAGAGTAGTGAACACATGAAGGAAGATATTCCCCTCCCGTTCCATTCCGTTCTGACCTTTTCATCTGTACTTTACCTCCTTAAGGCTTCCATACCCACGGTATGGAAGCCTGGCCCATTCTAGGCACCCACGATTCACACCCTTCCTCCCTCCCCTCTCTCGCCAACACACGATCCAGACCCATCTCTCTGTCTCTCCCTCCCTACACACACACACGATCCAGACACATCTCTCTCCCCCTCCATACACACGCACACGATCCAAACCCATTTCTCTCCCTCCCTACACACGATCCAGACCCATCTCTCACCCCATCCCTACACACACACGATCCGGACCCATCTCTTTCCCCCTCCCCCATACACTATGGAGACCCATCTCTTTCCCTCCCTCATACACGATGCAGACCCATCTCTCTCCCTCTCCCTACACACACGATGCAGACCCATCTCTCTCTCTCCCTCCCTACACACACACGATCCAGACCCATCTCTCTCTCTCTCCCTCCCTACACACACGATCCAGACACATCTCTCTCCCCCTCCATACACACGCACACGATCCAAGCCCATTTCTCTCCCTCCCTTCACACACGATCCAGACCCGTCTCTCACCCCATCCCTACACACACACGATCCGGACCCATCTCTTTCCCCCTCCCCCATACACGATGGAGACCCATCTCTTTCCCTCCCTCATACACGATGCAGACCCATCTCTCTCCCTCTCCCTACACACACGATCCAGACCCATCTCTCTCTCTCCCTCCCTACACACACACGATCCAGACCCATCTCTCTCTCTCTCCCTCCCTACACACACACGATCCAGACCCATCTCTCCCCCTCCCTGCACACACACGATCCAGACCCATTTCTCACCCTCTCCATACACACACACGATCCAGACCCATTTCTCACCCTCTCCATACACACACACGATCCAGACCCATTTCTCTCCCTCCCTTTACACACGATCCGGACCCATCTCTTTCCCCCTCCCCCATACACGATGCAGACCCATCTCTCTCCCTCCCCCATACACACACACACTATCCCGACCCATCTTCTCCCCAGCACCCAAGCGTTCCAGTCCCTCCTTCTTCACCACTGTCTGCATTCGGGATCATTCCATACTGAAGAAGGTAGTCAGCCTCCAGGATCTGGACCCACTGTCTGTAATGGACCCTGGGCTGCAGAAGGCCGCTCGCTCCGGCAGCAGCGCAAGTACCTCGGTGACGAGATGGTATCAGTTCGGGGGAAGGTATTGTGGTGGGGCCTAGGTCTCCATCGGCCCAGGTTGCAAGACGGTGCAGTACAGGTTTGGGACCCGAGGGGCGGCTGCCTCCTGTCGCCCTTGGCCACACTAGGACCACAGGATGTTCCTCGGACGTGTGTGTGTGTGTGTGTGTGTCGTCCATCCGGGCCTCAGGCTGCGCCCAGGCGTACGGAGCCGCCCTTCGCCAGGGAGGAAACCTCGGCGACTAAAAACACGCGAGCGAGGTCCTCCCCCATCATGTTATGGTCGGCTGGACCCATAGTCATGTCCTGAGGTGGAGTTCGCGGGTACATGTCGACCACGCGGACCTCGACCGAGCAGACGTACAGTCACAGGGAGGCAGTGTGGTGCAGAGGCATTTCCGGGCGCGTAGGCCTGTTGCAGAGAGGCAGTGTGGAGATAGAGGGCATTTCTAGGGGTGTATTCCTGTTTCAGGGAGGCAGTGTGGAGTTAGAGGGCATTTCTAGGCGTGTATCCCTGTTGCAGGGAGGCAGTGTGGAGTTAGAGGGCATTTCTAGACATGTATCCCTGTTGCAGGGAGGCAGTGTGGAGTTAGAGGGCATTTCTAGACATGTATCCCTGTTGCAGGGAGGCAGTGTGGAGTTAGAGGGCATTTCTAGACATGTATCCCTGTTGCAGGGAGGCAGTGTGGAGTTAGAGGGCATTTCTAGGCGTGTATCCCTGTTGCAGGGAGGCAGTGTGGAGTTAGAGGGCATTTCTAGGCGTGTATCCCTGTTGCGGGGAGGCAGTGTGGAGTTAGAGGCATTTCTAGGCGTGCATGCCTTTTGCAGGGATTAGTCTACAGGGAGGTGGTGTAGGGAAGAGGCATTTCCAGGCGTGTAGGCCCTTTGCAGGCACCAGCTGCAGGGAGGCAGCGGGGTGTAGGGTGCCCAGCAGGGGCGCGTGTATCAGGCTCAGTGGATTAATACGTGGGTGAGAGTTGGCAGGGAAGGCACAGGCAGAGGGAGTTACAGGGGACTGTAGAATAGACGGTAAGGTTGAAGCTGTGGGAGGAAGGGTTCCATGCGATGGCTAGTAGACAGCACGGTAGATATGGTAGTGTAGGCCGGCTGTGAGGAGTAGATGTTAAAGGGTAGAAACTTTGACAGGAGGGGTAGAGTGGAGACCATTCTCCCAGGTTCTTATATATGAAGTATCTCTTCACATGTCTCCTGGGCAGGTACGTCTGGCACTGCAAAAGGAAACTGAGAGAATAGAAATGTTTCCCGCCATGTCTTCTGATTACTCGTTGATTACAGATGGCAGAGATCCGCTCGCAACGGTGATTAATCGAATCACTTCATGGATGTGGAATATGTATTCATGTTCCCCCTGCCCCTCCGTCTTCCCTTCCAGCTTAGGGGATTGGAGGGGGGAGGGGCCACATACCATAGCCAGTGTTCTCCTCATGTAGTCCGGCGCCCTTGTGCGAGGCGCGGTGTTTGACGCCCTTCCTTTAAACCTCCTCCATCAGCTCAATACATCTATATTAGATTTCGGGGTTTGACTCGAACCGAAGACGCCTTATCCCTCTGCATATGTAATCCATAGATTAATTTCTCCTGATTTCCTTTAATCTTCGCGAACCTGATTAAGAGAGATAGATTCAGTTCTGTTATTAACTAAGTCATTTATTTTACTTTGTTGAGTCTCATAATGTCGTCCTCCTGGAGTGTGTACCGTCTGGTTCTGTCGTCCTCCTGGGGTGTGTACTGTCTGGTTCTGTCGTCCTCCTGGGGTGTGTACTGTCTGGTTCCTCTCGTTCTCCTAGGGTGTGTACTGCCCAGCTCCTCTCGTCCTCCTGGGTGTGTACTGCCCAGCTCCTGTCGTCCTCCTGGGGTGTGTACTGCCCGGTTCCCCTCTCAGCGGTGAGCCGTCCAGTACAAATTGGTCCATTGTTTTTCGTCTGTCGATGACTTGCACACTCCTGGGTGGTTGAGTCGACACCTGTCCCAGGGGAGGAGGCGGTTGTCTGGCCTCAGCGGAACGAGGAGGTACGTCCCTGGCAACTGAGGTCTTCAGTGTCCTCAGTTTACCACTGCTAGCCAGCCTTACCCACCCTGGCATGTGCCCCTCGCCAGGACCTCTCTACCCACACTAGGAGAAGAAGCGATCCACCAACTCATCTTATCCCTCCCTCATCTGGTCCCTATATATATATATCAGGGCCCCCTGATGTATCTCTCATCCCTCATCTGCTCTCTCTCTCTCTCTCTCTCTCTCTCTCTCTCTCTCTCTCTCTCTCTCTCTCTCTCTCTCTCTCTCTCTCTCTCTCTCTCTCTTCATGTATCTCCGATCGACTCATCTGTATCACTGGTGTTTTCCCTCTCTCCATTCTCTTGGCTTTATGTTTTATTGCCTCTTTTTTTTCCGCGTGTTAATGTTTGTCATATGTCACTCGAGCTGCTAATGTTTTACAACGCAGTTTCCCCCCCTCAGGTTCTTTTATTGTCATGGCGCGTATTGTCTTGTGCCGTAAGTCTTCTGGGATGGCTGGACGCTGATGGCCAACGCTGGTCCTCACCAGCGGTAAAGGTGAAGGTAGTGCTTGTCTTCCCCCTGCGTCAAGGGTGAAGGTAGTGCTTGTCTTCTCCCTGCGGTAAGGGTGAAGGTAGTGCTCGAATGATTCAGTCGTTCGTATCTCTGGGTGTGTCGCGCCTCGAGCGGTAGCTTCATCACACTCAGGGTGCCCTGCTGTGTCTCTGGCACGGCCGGACATCATGGTGGGAGCCACACGCAGCTGTCACACACTCGCGAAACGCCTTTTTCGTAAATATGCAGCAGTGTTGTCGCCTCCTCCAGCTGTGTTTGTGTTGATCTGTTCACCATCGTCTGACGCTCACTGATGGAAGGGAAGCATTGGATCCCCCCTTGTATGAAAACTGAGGTAAAACCCAGGTATCATTTACTGAAGGCGTGATGGTGTGTTGTGATGGGAAAAGCCAGTGTGTGTATGGCTGAGAGGGTTGTGTCTGGCTGAGAGGGTTGTGTATGGCTGAGAGGGTTGTGTTTGGCTGAGAGGGTTGTGTCTGGCTGAGAGGGTTGTGTCTGGCTGAGAGGGTTGTGTTTGGCTGAGAGGGTTGTGTCTGGCTGAGAGGGTTGTGTTTGGCTGAGAGGGTTGTGTCTGGCTGAGAGGGTTGTGTCTGGCTGAGAGGGTTGTGTCTGGCTGAGAGGGTTGTGTCTGGCTGAGAGGGTTGTGTCTGGCTGAGAGGGTTGTGTCTGGCTGAGAGAGTTGTGTCTGGCTGAGAGAGTTGTGTCTGGCTGAGAGAGTTGTGTCAGTATGTGTCCTGGTGCTACCTCAAGAATACAGTATGTGTCAGTATGTGTCCTGGTGCTACCTCGAGAATACAGTATGTGTCAGTATGTGTCCTGGTGCTACCCCACTCCCCTCTCGCCGTCTGCACACGTATGTATCTTGTTAACACTGGCCCGCGGGGTATGTACTCCCTGCCACTGTCTGCGATCACATTTAATTGTATTAATTAGTGATTTTCACGTTGATGAGTTGCAAGGCGATCCTGCTCCGCTTTGTTCATATATATATATATATATATATATATATATATATATATATATATATATATATATATATATATATATATATATATATATTTTTTTTTTTTTTTTTTTTTTTTTTTCAAACTATTCGCCATTTCCCGCATTAGCGAGGTAGCGTTAAGAACAGAGGACTGGGCCTTTGGGGGAATATCCTCACCTGGCCCCCTTCTCTGTTCCTTGTTTTGGAAAAAATCACAAAAAAAAAAAAATAGAGAGGGGAGGATTTCCAGCCCCCGCTCCCTCCCCTTTTAGTCGCCTTCTACTACACGCAGGGAATACGTGGGAAGTATTCTTTCTCCCCGATCCCCAGGGAATATATATATATATATATATATATATATATATATATTGTGTGTGTGTGTGTCTGTCTGTCTGTGTGTATGTGTTTGTGTGTGTGTACCATCATAATTACCCGTCTGTGTTGTGCAGGGAGGGAGTTTTACATCCCTTGGGGTCACAGCGCTCGAGCACTCTCAATGTATCTCACAATTTTCAAACGTTCTTAATAGCTCTCCGCTTTTGCTGCCTCGTCCTCTTGCCTCATATCTCCTTCAGTCATCCACCACTTTGATCGTCCAAAGACACGTCTTCATATGTTTTATCATTAAGTCTCTAGTTTGATCCCATGTTACGGTTGTTCTGTCCTTACACATCTTTCAGAGAATTGGTCGCCGCCCACGCCATCACTCTAGCCCAGAGACTGGATGGGTGCGACCAGGTCACCCCTCACTTTTCTCTCTTCCCGCAGTGGGTATGTTTTAAGGCCTTGAGCCATTCCCCTTACGTCTCGGCCTCCTGAATCATGGAGCCATATTTGTTGTCCTCCTCTGTACCTCCTCCACTAGCTCGTTTTACTTCCCCAGACGCGGTGACCAAACCTGAGAGGCATATGATCTAGCTATTTACCCTGAATATGTGGGATGTGGAAGAGCTTGCTGGTATTACCTTGACCATAATGAAGGATTTGACTGGAGTCACCCAAAGTTCCCCAGCAGACAGTTGGTCCCCTCTGCTTCCCTGTAGTTACCCCAAAGCGCCTCTCTGAAAAGGGGGAGAGAGAGCCGCCCGCCTTCCGGGGCTATCCAAGACGTCTTTCCAGAGGCCCCCTGTCGCCCCAAGGCTGCGCTGCATCCAGTAGTAGGGAAATGTGGGCTCCTTTGGGTTGAGAAGTGCCTTGGAGGAGGCTGTACGGCGAATGATAAGAGCTTCTCCAAAAGTGACTCTTCTCTCGAGGTGTAACCACACACACACACACACACACACACACACACACACACACACACACACTCGTGTTTCATTCATTTATTTTTGTGTGATGGAAGGGACTCGATACACAGGTGTGGGGAGATGGTCGGTCGGTGGTCCGGCCATACGTAGGGGAGCGTCGGGGTGTTTGAAGGAGGGTTGGGGGGGGTAGATGGATAGGGTAGGGGGTGTAGGTGTGCTCGTGGTCCTCCCCTGTGGTGGAGGAGGGAGGGAGGGAAGGGAGGGAGGGAGAGGGAGGGGCTCCCTCAAGGAAGTATGGTGGTGTGAGGACCTGCCTGATGGTGACTTGCAGGTCCTCCTGCTCGGCTGGTGGTGGTGAGAAGGCTGGCCTCCCTCCCTCCCTCCCTCCCTCCCTCCCTCCCTCCCTCCACCACCTACACTACTACCACCACCATCACCCCTCCACCCTCAACACCCTCTGCCTTCACCTCAACACCACCACTGTCTCCTTCCTCCACCACCTACACCACTACTGTCTCCCTCCCCCACCTACATCTCCACCACCTACACCACCACCTTCAATTCCATCACTGTCTCCCTCCACCACCTACACCACCACCACCACCACCACCCCCAACACCATCACTGTCTCCCTCCACTACCGACACCACCGACACTACCACCACCTTCAACACCACTACCACCACCACTGTCTCTCCCACTCCCTCCACTTACACCACCATCACAACCACTGCCTATTACCCTTCCCAACCCACTGGCTCCCTCACCAGTGGCCATGTTTCCCATCCCCAACACTACCTTTGATGGTCGCCTTCCGTCCACTGACAAGCACGACTCACAACACCTGTTGCACGTCTCACAACACCTGTTGCACGTCTCACAACACCTGTATTACAACACTGTTGTGTTCACAAGGCCACCCCACCAACCACAACCGTTGTACCATAACTGCTCGTAGCTTCAAGGTTCTTAGAATTGAATTACATTTGGTAAACACATTTGATTTTTTCTCTTCAAGTTGTTACCTACTTGTTTTTCTCGAGGCTGGCCTCCACTGGTTCATACCAGCTGGCCACCACTGGTTCATACCAGCTGGCCACCACTGGTTCATACCAGCTGGCCATCACTGGTTCATACCAGCTGGCCATCACTAGTTCATACCAGCTGGCCACCACTAGTTCATACCAGCTGGCCACCACAGGTTCATAGCAGCTAGTCATTACTAGTTCATACTTGCTGACCATCACTGGTTCATAGCAGCTGGCCATCACTGGTTCATACCAGCTGGCCATCACTGGTTCATACCAGCTGGCCACCACTGGTTCATACCAGCTGGCCATCACTGGTTCATACCAGCTGGCCACCGCTGGTTCATACCAGCTGGCCATCACTGGTTCATACCAGCTGGCCATCTTCTCCTCTTCCTCCCTCTGCCATGGTTTACAGCCAGACCCTCCTTTCCCAGTGGTTGAGAGGGGGCGTGAAGGCCCCCTTCAGCAGGTACCACTGGCCTATCAGCAGGGGAGAAAGAGAGAGAGAGGCCAGACCTTCCTTTCCCAGTGGTTGACAGGGGCGTGAAGGCCCCCTTCAGCAGGTACCACTGCACTATCAGCATGGGAGAGAGGGAGAGAGAGAGAGAGAGGCCAGACCCTCCTTTCCCAGTGGTTGACAGGGGGCGTGAAGGCCCCCTTCAGCAGGCACCACTGGACTATCAGCAGGGGAGAGAGAGAGAGAGGCCAGACCCTCCTTTCCCAGTGGATCAGTGGTTGACAGGGGCGTGAAGGCCTCCTTCAGCAGGTACCACTGGACTATCAGCAGGGGAGAGAGAGAGGCCAGACCTTCCTTTCCTAGTGGATGACAGGGGGCGTGAAGGCCCCCTTCAGCAGGTACCACAGGACTATCAGCAGGGGGGAGAGAGAGAGATAGAGAGAGAGAGAGAGAGAGAGAGAGAGAGAGAGAGAGAGAGAGAGAGAGAGAGAGAGGGGCAGGCCAGACCCTCCTTTCCCAGTGGTTGACAGTGGGCGTGAAGGCCTTCTTCAGCAGGTACCACTGGACTATCAGCAGACCCTTTCCTCAGTGGATGGGTGGGTGAAGGTGGGGGTGTAATAGTGGTGGTGGGTGGGGTTGGGCGTGAGGGGCTGCCACCAGTGGGTTCCACTGAGCTCACAAATCATCCTGGGTCACTTGGCTCTGGTGTTCTTGGCGAAGTTAGGTTATCATACCTCCGACCCGCCCACCACAGCAGCAGCTCATCATCCCCGTCCCTTACCTACTTATGGGGTTCACTTAACGCACGAGGGCCCCACGACGTCGTCCAACTTACGGGGTTCAGTTAACGCACGAGGGCCCCACGACGTCGTCTTACTTACCTACTTACGGGGTTCAGTTAACGCACGAGGGCCCCACGACGTCGTCTTACTTACCTACTTATGGGGTTCACTTAACGCACGAGGGCCCCACTACGCCGTGCTACTTACGGGGTTCAGTTAACGCACGAGGGCCCCACGACATCGTCCTACTTACCTACTTACGGGGTTCACTTGACGCACGAGGGCCCACGACATCGTCCTACTTACCTACTTACGGGGTTCACTTAACGCACGAGGGCCCCACGACGTCGTCTTACTTACGTACTTATGGGGTTCACTTGACGCACGAGGGCCCCACGACGCCGTCTTACTTACGTACTTATGGGGTTCACTTAACGCACGAGGGCCCCACGACGTCGTCTTACTTACCTACTTACGGGGTTCACTTGACGCACGAGGGCCCCACGACGTCGTCCTACTTACGTACTTATGGGGTTAACTTAACGCACGAGGGGCCACGACGCCGTCCTACTTACCTACTTACGGGGTTAACTTAACGCATGATGGCCCACGACGTCGTCCTACTTACGGGGTTAACTTAACGCACGAGGGGATGGGGGGAAGGGGGTGACGTTGTCGTCCCCCTAAAGTGAGCTACTTATACTTACATCATATCTTGTAAGTACAGGCGTTACTTTCGATACGTCTTTAGCTTCGTGAAGAACAGCCCCAGACCTTGAGAACAGTGGGAAGAACAGCCCCAAGCCCTGAGAACCGTGTGAAGAACAGCCCCAGACCTTGAGAACAGTGTGAAGAACAGCCCCAAGCCCTGAGAACCGTGTGAAGAACAGCCCCAAGCCCTGAGAACCGTGTGAAGAACAGCCCCAGACCTTGAGAACAGTGTGAAGAACAGCCCCAAGCCCTGAGAACCGTGTGAAGAACAGCCCCAGACCTTGAGAACAGTGTGAAGAACAGCCCCAAGCCCTGACAACCGTGTGAAGAACAGCCCCAGACCTTGAGAACAGTGTGAAGAACAGCCCCAAGCCCTGAGAACCGTGTGAAGAACAGCCCCAGACCTTGAGAACAGTGGGAAGAACAGCCCCAAGCCCTGAGAACCGTGTGAAGAACAGCCCCAGACCTTAAGAACAGTGTGAAGAACAGCCCCAAGCCCTGAGAACCGTGTGAAGAACAGCCCCAGACCTTGAGAACAGTGTGAAGAACAGCCCCAAGCCCTGAGAACCGTGTGAAGAACAGCCCCAGACCTTGAGAACAGTGTGAAGAACAGCCCCAAGCCCTGAGAACCGTGTGAAGAACAGCCCCAGACCTTGAGAACAGTGGGAAGAACAGCCCCAAGCCCTGAGAACCGTGTGAAGAACAGCCCCAAACCCTGAGAACCGTGTGAAGAACAGCCCCAGACCTTGAGAACAGTGTGAAGAACAGCCCCAAGCCCTGAGGACTTTGTGAAGAACATCCCCAGACCTTGAGAACAGTGTGAAGAACAGCCCCAAGCCCTGAGGACAGTGTGAAGAACAGCCCCAAGCCCTGAGGACCGTATGAAGAACAGCCCCAAGTCCCGCGTGAAGAACAGCCCCAGAGCACGCATGAAGCAGGCCAGCCTTGTGTGTGTGGGGTGTGTGTGTGGGTGTGTGTGTGTGGGTGGAGGGGGGACATGTTAGTGTGCCCGTGTGACAGTCAGTTCAGACAACGAGTGTTGACCCCCCGCCCCCCCGTAAGTGGAATAATTAATTAGCCTTCCATACCCCAAGCCCCTTCCCCTCCCCCTCCCTTCCCCCTCCCCTCACCCCCTTCCCCCTCCCCAACCCCCTTCCCCTCCCCCTCCCTCCCCCCTCCACTCACCCCCTCCCCCTCCCCCTCCCTTCCCACCCCGTGAGGAAGAGGTGGTGGTGCCCCTTCCCCCCCTCCCTCCTCCCTCCTTCCCACCCCCCGTGAGGAAGAGGTGGTGATGGTGGTGGCCCGCTGACAGTTGAGTTTGTGTGCGTGCGTGTGTGTGTGTATGTAAGAGAGGATGAGAGAGAGAGAGAGAGAGAGAGAGAGAGAGAGAGAGAGAGAGAGAGAGAGAGAGAGAATAAGAGAGAGAGAAAATAAGAGAGAGAGAGAGAGAGAGAGAGAGAGAGAGAGAGAGAGAGAGAGAGAGAGAGAGAGAGAGAATAAGAGAGAGAGAGAGAGAGAGAGAGAGAGAGAGAGAGAGAGAGAGAGAGAGAGAGAGAGAATAAGAGAGAGAGAGAGAAAATAAGAGAGAGAGAGAGAGAGAGAGAGAGAGAGAGAGAGAGAGAGAGAGAGAGAGAGAGAGAGAGAGAGAGAGCAGGCACAGGTGGTGTCAGTGGATAGATACTTTTCTTTCCTGTTTTTTTCTTTTTTTTTTTTTTGAATGTGAAGAGAACAGGTTGGATGTGGCCTTAATGAGGTGACGTGTGTGTGTGTGTGTGTGTGTGTGTGTGTGTGTGTGTGTGTGTGTGTGTGTGTGGTGTGTGTGTGTGTGTGTGTGTGTGTGTGTGTGTGTTTGTAAGTGAGGCGCAAACATCGAGTATACAACAGTAGCTGCTTACCTGTGGTGAGAGTTATCGTACACAGGGAGCTATGATGACGTACACCAGGGCTAGGTTATCGTACACAGGGAGCTATGATGACGTACACCAGGGCTAGGTTATCGTACACAGGGAGCTATGATGACGTACACCAGGGCTAGGTTATCGTACACAGGGAGCTATGATGACGTACACCAGGGCTAGGTTATCGTACACAGGGAGCTATGATGACGTACACCAGGGCTAGGTTATCGTATACAGGGAGCTATGATGACGTACCCCAGGGCTAGGTTATCGTACACAGGGAGCTATGATGACGTACACCAGGGCTAGGTTATCGTACACAGGGAGCTATGATGACGTACACCAGGGCTAGGTTATCGTACACAGGGAGCTATGATGACGTACACCAGGGCTAGGTTATCGTACACAGGGAGCTATGATG
Source organism: Panulirus ornatus (assembly GCF_036320965.1). Taxonomy (NCBI): domain Eukaryota; kingdom Metazoa; phylum Arthropoda; class Malacostraca; order Decapoda; family Palinuridae; genus Panulirus; species Panulirus ornatus. The sequence continues at coordinate 20,863,525 of NC_092257.1, read as the reverse complement.
ACGTACACCAGGGCTAGGTTATCGTACACAGGGAGCTATGATGACGTACACCAAGGCTAAGGTATCGTACATAATGGGCTGAGATGACGTACACTAGGGCTAAGGTTATAGCGCTTATATCCCCGGGGTTTAAGTTATATAGCGCTTATATCCCCGGGGTTTAAGTTATAGCGCTTATATCCCCGGGGTTTAAGTTATATAGCGCTTATATCCCCGGGGTTTAAGTTATATAGCGCTTATACCCCAGGGTTTTAAGTTATAGCGCTTATATCCCCGGGGTTTAAGTTATATAGCGCTTATATCCCCGGGGTTTAAGTTATATAGCGCTTGTATCCCCGGGGGTTAAGTTATAGCGCTTATATCCCCAGGTTTTAAGTTATAGCGCTTATATCCCTGGGTTTTAAGATATAGCGCTTATATCCCCCGGGTTTAAGTTATATAGCGCTTATATCCCCGGGGTTTAAGTTATAGCGCTTATATCCCCGGGTTTTAAGTTATAGCGCTTATATCCCGGGGTTTAAGTTATAGCGCTTATATCCCCGGGTTTTAAGTTATAGCGCTTATATCCCCGGGGTTTAAGTTATATAGCACTTATATCCCCGGGGTTTAAGTTATAGTGCTTATATCCCCGGGGTTTAAGTTATAGCGCTTATACCCCAGGGTTTTAAGTTATAGCGCTTATATCCCCGGGGTTTAAGTTATATAGCACTTATATCCCCGGGGTTTAAGTTATAGTGCTTATATCCCCGGGGTTTAAGTTATAGCGCTTATACCCCAGGGTTTAAGTTATAGTGCTTATGTCCCGGGTTTAAGTTAAGTGTATTTAAGGGTCGAGTTAACGCCTTTGTGACTATAATGCTACCTTACACATCAATAGGATAAGTTGTGTCCAAGTTAGGGATCACATAACTTGGGTTTTCAAGTTACGGGCGTCCACAGAGGTGGGAGATGGATGTAATGGGACGGAAGAGGGGGGTTTAAAGTTTGCTGTGATCATGGCTCTTATGCCACTGTACAGAGGGGTCATTTTGGCACGTCATCGTGGTTGTTAAGTCAAGGTTACGTAACCAGATGAGCGTGTGTTATCGTGGTGCGAGAGGATATCAAACCCTCTCTCTCTCTCTCTCTCTCTCTCTCTCTCTCTCTCTCTCTCTCTCTCTCTCTCTCTCTCTCTCTCTCTCTCTCTCACACACACACACACACACACACACACACACAGCCTTAGGGATGAAAATTATCGTACTGACTGAAAGGCTTGAATTATCGTACTGCAAAGCTTAGATTATCGTACTGCAAGGCTTCAACTATCGTACTTCAAAAGTTTAACTTGTGCTGAAAGGCTTAGATTATCGTACTAAAAGGCTTGAATTACCTCGCTGCAAAGCTTAACTTATCGTACTGAAAGGCTTAGATTACCGTACTAAAAGGGCTTAAATTATCGTACTGCAAAGCTTAAAGTATCGTATGTATGATGTTATCGTAACCGGGTATTAGAAACTATCGTACGTGAGGTGAGGTTTACCGTACTGCGGGCTGTTGGGGCCGGGTATCGGTAGCGTAAGGTTAACTTTGCATACTCAAGTGTTTGAATTCCCTCCCTTAAGAGCCACTGGAGGCTATCGTACTCTCAGGAGCGTAAAGTATCGTACATTCAGGTTACGTAACGCGTTTAAACAAAAAAAGAAGAAGGTATAATACTTGAAGTCTTGAAATATTCCATGTTAAGATTACGTTAAGAATGCTCAAGGACTTTAAAGGGTTTAAAGTGTCATATCTGATGATTAAGTTGATTATAGTCAAACGTTTAGGTTACAGCAATGCAAGCCTTAAAGTATCGTACCTTAAGATTAAGTTAATATACTCCGTTGATATACTCAGGCGTTTAAAGTATGGTACCTTAAGATTAAGTTGATATATTCAAGCGTTTAAAGTATGGTACCTTAAGATTAAGTGAATATACTCAGGCGTTTAAAGTATGATACCTTAAGATTAATATACTCAAGCGTTTTAAGTATGGTACCTTAAGATTAAGTTGATATACTCAGGCGTTTAAAGTATGGTACCTTAAGATTAATATACTCAAGCGTTTTAAGTATGGTACCTTAAGATTAAGTTGATATACTCAGGCGTTTAAAGTATGGTACCTTAAGATTAATATACTCAAGCGTTTTAAGTATGGTACCTTAAGATTAAGTTGATATACTCAGGCGTTTAAAGTATGGTACCTTAAGATTGATATCCTCAGGCGTTTAAAGTATGGTACCTTAAGATTGATATACTCAGGCGTTTAAAGTATGGTACCTTAAGATTGATATACTCAGGCGTTTAAAGTATGGTACCTTAAGATTGATATACTCAGGCGTTTAAAGTATGGTATGCCATGGCTTAAAGTTTATTACCTTCGTACCCACACTTTAAGGTTATTGTACTAGGAGTGTCGAATACCGTACACGAAAGGGAATTTTGGGATATTTAAAGAGTGCAGCTATCGTACTCAAGGCCCGAAAAGTATCGCATCGTAATTTAGTGTCAACAAGAGTTTAGAATATCGTACTCATACGCCTCAATTATCGTACCTTAAGTTAGCTTCTTTAAGGGTTCGAACTGACGTACTCATACGCCTCAATTATCGTACCTTAAGTTAGCTTCTTTAAGGGTTCGAACTAACGTACTCATATACGCTAAAGATATCGTACGCTAACGTTAAGTGAGCGTACTCAAGTGTTTCATGTTATCGTACGTTTACGTTGCCAGGGCTCATCATATCGTACGCTAACGTAGTCAGGGCTCTCGATACCGTACGCTAACGTAGTCAGAGCTCTCGATATCGTACGCTAACGTAGTCAGAGCTCTCGATATCGTACGCTAACGTAGTCAGGGCTCTCGTTCTCGTACGCTAACGTAGTCAGAGCTCTCGATATCGTACGCTAACGTAGTCAGGGCTCTCGATATCGTACGCTAACGTAGTCAGGGCTCTCGATATCGTACGCTAACGTAGTCAGGGCTCTCGATATCGTACGCTAACGTAGTCAGAGCTCTCGATATCGTACGCTACCGAGTCAGGGCTCATGATATCGTACGCTAAGGTCATCATCGTACTGAGGAGGCTGTTGATGACCTACGTCGCCCCCCCCCGAGGCCGGCCGGCCGGGCGGCCCTTGACATCGTACGTGAACGTCAAGTTAACGTACCCATGCCTTGAGGGCGAGCTTATCGGCGTCAGAGGTGTGGCCCGGGGTATTTGTCCTCCGTGGTGACGACCCCTCACCACCACCTTCCTTCCTCCTCCCTCCCCCATACAACATGAGTCAGCCAACGCACCCTAACTGCCCCTGACAATCTCCGGGGGGGTCCTAATCTCGGGGGCCCCCAGAGTCTCCCCTTCTTCCCCTCCTGTGGCAGGCGTGATCAAGAAGTGATTAGCCCGTTCAACAATAAGCAGTGATTGCCCAGCGAGCCTCCTACCTAGGCTTAGAGGAAGACTCCTTTTTGGCGCCAGGTGAACTGCCCTTTTTTTTTTTTACGTGGGGGAAATGGGGATGTTGGTGGAACTAGGCCTAGTGTTGGGGGGGGCCTAGAGAGGGAGATATAGGAGAGATGGGGAGGAGAGAGAGAGACAGAAGGGAGGGAAGGAGGGTGTGTGAGAGAAGTGATGGTGGTACAGTGTGAAGGTGATGGTGGTATAGTATGAAGGTGATGGTGGGACAGTGTGAAGGTGATGGTGGTACAGTGTGAAGGTGATGGTGGTATAGTATGAAGGTGATGGTGGTACAGTGTGAAGGTGATGGTGGTACAGTGTGAAGGTGATGGTGGTACAGTGTGGTGATGGTCATGCAGTGTGAAGGTGATGGTGGTACAGTGTGGTGATGGTGGTACAGTGTGGTGATGGTGGCACAGTGTGATGGTGATGGTGGTACAGTATGAAGGTGATGGTGGTACAGTAGTGTGATGGTGGTACAGTGTGAAGGTGATGGTGGTACAGTGTAATGGTGATGGTGGTACAGTGTGATGGTGATGATGGTACAGTGTGAAGGTGATGGTGGTACAGTGTGGTGTTGATGGTGGTACGGTGTGGTGATGGTGGTACAGTGTGAAGGTGATGGTGATACAGTGTGATGGTGATGGTGGTACAGTGTGATGGTGGTACAGTGTGGTGATGGTGGTACAGTGTGGTGATGGTCTTACGTGACCACCGTGACGATACTGGTTATAGTGATGTCTTGACGTTATAGTGTTGTGGTTATAGTGATGTCTTGAAGATGGTGTAAAATGGTGACTGCAGTGGTGATAGTGATGATGACGTGGCGTGGTGGTGACAGAGATGGTGACTGTTATCGACGGAGGCGAGGTCTGGTTGGCAGTCTCGGTGATAGTGATGATGATGATAGTGATGATGATGATAGTGATGATGGTGATAGGGATGATGGTGATAGTGATGATGATGATGATAGTGATGATGATGATAGTGATGATGGTGATAGGGATGATGGTGATAGTGATGATGATGATGATAGTGATGATGATGATAGTGATGATGGTGATAGTGATGATGATGATGATGGATATAGTGATGATGATGATTATGATGGATATAGTGATGATGATAGTGAATAGTGATGATGATAATGATCGTGATGATGATGATATTGATGGATATAGTGATGCAGTCGAGACGAATGTGGTGGTTGGTGGTGGCGGCGGCGTGCGGTGTGGTATGGTAGGGCGTGGTGTGGTGTGGCGTGGCGTGGCGTGGTGTAGGAAAGTTACCCCCGCGAATGGCGTGGGAGGCCCGGGATGGTGGAAAGGAGGAGGTGGAGGAGGAGGAGGAGGAGGAGGGCCGGGAGAGAGAGAGGGTCAGTAGTGGCGTGTGGTGGGCTGGGGGAGGAGACGAACATCCCCCATTAACACTCAGTTGTGGAATCTGGAAGGCTGCGTCGTGGTGCAGGGTACACCATCCTGCCTGTCCACACGCTACCTCGCCTGCTTGCCTCCGAGGGAGAGCGAGGGAGTGTACATAATAAGGATAAAGGTATATATATATATATATATATATCGTGGTCGGGGTTATATAGTGGCGATGTGCGAGTTAATGTGATGGAGGATAGTGATGGTGTCCTAATTTCCTCGTCTATATAGATGGATGGAGGATAGTGAAGGAGATGGAGGCTTCTCCTTCTCGCCACACATGCTCCCTCCTGCAGGTGCATGCAGTCCTGTAAAACGAGCACCGTATTGTGGTTTGCAGAGAGAGTATACTGACTCGGACATTTTAGAGGAAAGTGTGAAGAGAGAGAGAAAAAATATATATATATATATATATATTGCCTTGTGATCTAATACAGGATGGATTGGGCTTCAGCCGGGAGGAAGAAGGGGAGTTGGAGGTGATAGAGACGCGAATATTATAACGTCTGCGTTAAACAGTCTTATATACTAAGGTTTGGGGGGTCATTAAAGAGATATATATATATGTAGTCGTGATGGAAAGGCATCTGTACCCCTCTCTTCGGCAGCATTTGCATTGGGGGGAGGTGGGTTCTGTATTTGAGTGTGGGTTGGGGTATTGTTGCAGGTGGGGATGGAGGGTTGTGTATAGTGGGGGTTAGGGGGGGAAGATTATGAAATGGGGAATGAGGTTATGAGGTTTTATATACATTTGGTGAATAACGCTAGTGAAGTTTTGGATGAGGGTTGGGACACAGAGCCGAGGAGGGAGTGTATATTGGTGGGATAATGGTTTTGTATATATATATATATATATATATATATATATATATATATATATTCATTCATTCATTTATTTATTATACTGTGTCGTTGTCTGCCGCGTTAGCGAGGTAGCGCAAGGAAACAGGCGAAAGAATGGCCCAACCCACCCACATACACATGTATGTACATAAACGCCCACACAGGCACATAAACATACTTATACATTTCAACGTATACATACATATACATACACAGACATATACATATATACACATGTACATATTCATACTTGCTGCCTTCATCCATTTACGTCGCCACCCCGCCACGCCATGAAACGGCACCCCCCTTCCCCCCCGCGCGCGCGCGAGGTTACGCTAGGAAAAGACAACAAAGGCCACATTCGTTCACACTCAGTCTTTAGCTGTCATGTGTAATGCACCGAAACCACAGCTCCCTTTCCACATCCAGGCCCCACAAAACTTTCCATGGTTTATCCCAGACACTTCACATGCCCTGGTTCAATCCATTGACAGCACGTCGACCCCGGTATACCACATCGTTCCAATTCACTCTATTCCTTGCACGCCTTTCACCCTTCTGTATATTCAGGCCCCGATCGTTCAAAATCTTTTTCTCTACATCCTTCCACCTCCAGTTTGGTCTCCCACTTCTCGTTCCCTCCACCCCTGACACATATATCCTCTTTGTCAATCTTTCCTCACTCATGTACATATATACTACAGCAGAAATCGGGTTATATAATAAGGGTGAAGTTATGAAGTGGAGTTCATGTTTTACAATAGGAGTGGAGACATATTGAGATGGGGAGGGCATATAGCAGGAATAGTGTTATACAGTAGGGGTGGGCATACATTGAGATGGGGAAGGTACTACTCCGCGGGAATGGTAAAATACAATAGGGGTGGGAATACATCGAGGTGGGGATGGTTATGTAGCGGAGGTGAGGTTTATATAGCGTTATTAGAGGTGTGAAACAGGGTGAGTGTATGCCAAGGGTGGATATATGCATTGGGGTTTGTAACAGAGACGGGGGGTATATAATGGGGATAGGGTTATGGTAATGATAATAATAATAATAATAATAATAATAATAATAATATGGTAATAATGATAATAATAATAATAATAATGATAATAATAATAATGATAATAATAATAATAATAATGATAATAATAATATGGTAATAATAATGATATAATAATAATAATAATAATAATAATAATAATAATAATAATATGGTAATAATGATAATGATAATAATAATAATAATAATAATAATAATAATAATAATAATGATAATAATAATGATAATAATAATGATAATGATATAATAATAATAATAATAATAATAATAATAATAATAATAATAATAACAATAATAGTTTCCATATGCTGTTGCCTTTCGTGTCTTAGCGACGTAGCGTCACAGAGGACAGACACCGGCCACATCTGCACATCCCCACACTTGAACTGTCATGCATAATGCACCGTATCCAGAGGCAGCCAACCGCAACCTGGTTCAGCCAGGTGACTGCACACCCTCCCCCATATACCACTCCCATCCTGTACGCATTATCCCATTTACGCCTCTAGCCCTCCCTATGGCTCAAAGCCTCCTTTCACTCCGTCTATCTGCATCGCCTCGAAGCTTCCTTTCCCTCCCCCGTTGCTCTTTCCATCCCTGATACTTAGATCCTCCCAGTCTATCATCGCTCTTCCTCTCTCTCTCTCTCTCTCTCTCTCTCTCTCTCTCTCTCTCTCTCTCTCTCTCTCTCTCTCTCTCTCTCTCTCTCAGACTGCGCCGACACCCATGATCTCTCTTGGACTCTGTCTCATTCCCTACACCATGAACCTGTGTGACGACCCACCCACTCCTTCCTTCTTCCCGGCCAGGCACTGACACTCACGTCCATACAATTCTGTCCTAACGACCATCCCTTCAGACGCACCCGTCGCCAGTCAGCCCCTGACAGGTAAGCAGTCATTCCTCTCCCTCTCCCACGCTCCCTGATGCATCCAGGACCTTAGCCCGCTCCTCCGCCTTGGTGACATACTTCAGTCCTCGTGCTTCTAACTCCTGCCACGTCCACTCCTAGTTACAGAAGAGCGTTCTACCTCTTCCAGGTCTTTCCAATCCAGACCTAAAATAAAATGATCCTGTCTTATCCCCCCCCCCCCCCTATAGCATTTCATGACCCTCAGCTTTTTCTCAAACTCATTCTTCCAAACTCCAACACCGGTTTCTTTTGAGTCTGCCATCAGAGCGGTGTCATCTGCAAACAGTAGTTAATTCAGCTCCTGTATACCTCATTCCAAAACCCGGGCAATAAAACCTTTTACCTGCACCGTCCTTGAACAGATTAAACAGCCATGGTGGTATCGTATAACCTTGACGCAGACCGACTTCCACCAGGAACCGCTCACGCTCCTCCTTTCCTACTCGCTTACATGTTTTAGTTTACCATATTAAAAACTTCCCTGCCTTCAGTAAGTCTGCACTCACCCAATGTGTTCGTAGCACATTCCTCAAAGCATCTCTGTCAACCTTACCAGACGCCTTCGCCAGATCCGTGAATGTCACATACAGTTCGCTATCTCTCTCCAAGTATTTTTCGCACAACTCTTTTTTTTCAAACTCTTGTTCCACACAACCTCTACCGCTCGTGAAGCCTCATCGTTCCTCCCTCCCTAGTCTTATGCTCTGTGCATGCTCACACATCCCTCTGTTACCAACACTCTGCCATAAAACTCGCCTCTGCAGTTATGAGAGATATCGTCTTTTGCGGCGTAGGGTGATATAATGATAATGATAATAATGATAAGAATGAAAATAATTATGATAGTAATAATAATGATGATAATAATGATAATAATGATAATATTAATGATAATAATAATAATAGTCATAATGATAATAATAATAATGATAATGATAATAGTAATAATAATAATAATAATAATAATAATAATAATAATAATAATAATAATAATAGTAGTGATAATGATAATAGTAATGATAACAGTAATAACAATAATGATAATGATAATGATAGTAATGGTAATAATAATGATGATGACTAATTATATGATTATAATAATAGTAATGATCTACTGTGAATTGAATGCTGCTATATATATATGTATATATATATATATATATATATATATATATATATATATATATATATATATATATATATATATATATATATATATATATGGATGCATCTTAGATTGGCGTGGGGGAGACCCATAATGATTATCTTGTGTGCCATTCTCTGTACTTTTTCTCGTAATCCAAGTTGTGTATGAATGAGGCAGTGGACATGGCGGAGGAGGTGACCGTGGAAAAACGAAATGGAATGTAGACGTTATGCACTCTGGGTCATGTGTGTGTGTGTGTGTGTGTGTGTGTGTGTGTGTATACCACCGGGGGGACAGGCCATTACCACGTCCGCCACCTCGGCAAACACCATTATTGCAGGGGGGGGGGGGGGAAGCGGAAGTGACGCAACGCCTGCGATAACATGTGACCTTATCACCCTTCCCCCTCTTCTCCGTCCGTCTATCCCCCTCATTCTGGATAGAAGGAGGGCCTATCCTCCTCCCCCATTCTGCGTCTCGTAGAAGGTGACTTAAACAGAGGCTGGGAATCCTCCCCTCCTGTATTACTCTCCAGGGCGAAGGCACAGAAGAAGGATACAAAGGAGGATTTGTCTCTTTTTCAAAATCTCGGCCATCATCTGTTCTGGACGCTACCTCGCTCAAGCACCAGGTAGCGAACGTTTAAGAGGGAAACGGCGATCCTGTATGAAGTAGGCAGCGCCAGGAAACACACACACACACACACACACACACACACACACACGATCCCAGCCCTGGCCCGCCCCTCACACAGTCTGGAGGGAGTACCTGCTGCTGCAGGAGCTCCCCTCCTCATGTTCCCCTCCTGGAGGAAGGAGGGGCAGGGGCGGCGTCGTCGCAGGATGAGAGAGCAGTGATGGTAGAGGAGGAGGATGAGCTCCGGGTCACTAATAGGAATATAATGGGTGGGTAATGGGCGTGCGTGGGTGAGGGAATGGGGGAAGGGAGGGTTTCAGCAGGCCTGCTTAAAAACCCTCCCCCTTCCCACGATCCTCCGCCCCACCCCCACACTAGGCCCACCACCACATGCACGGCCGTGCTGTGTGAGGTTAACTGAGGTACGGCCATGCTATCAACTGAGGTACGGCCATGCTATTACCTGAGGTACGGGGCCATGCTATTAACTGAGGTACGGGGCCATGCTATTACCTGAGGTACGGCCATGCTATTACCTGAGGTACGGCCATGCTATTAACTGAGGTACGGCCATGCTATTAACTGAGGTACGGGGCCATGCTATTACCTGAGGTACGGCCATGCTATTAACTGAGGTACGGCCATGCTATTACCTGAGGTACGGGGCCATGCTATTACCTGAGGTACGGCCATGCTATTACCTGAGGTACGGCCATGCTATTACCTGAGGTACGGCCATGCTATTACCTGAGGTACGGCCATGCTATTAACTCAGGTACGGCCATGCTATTAACTCAGGTACGGCCATGCTATTAACTCAGGTACGGCCATGCTATTAACTCAGGTACGGCCATACCATGTGGCCACCCCATCATCACCCTCCCCCTTCCCCCAGACCGCTAGCCACATAATCCCAGGACACCAACACCACGCCACGCCCACGCCCGCCCCTGCCGCGCCTTCCCGGTAGCCTCCGACACCCGATACTGATGGCCGTCATCCCAGTCCCCCGATACCCGATATTTACGACAAAACCTGGCCTTCTGCGTCGCCCAGGCCACCCGATACACACGCGGCCCTACAGCGTAGCCTTATGACCGCGGGTACCCACGCCCACAACACGCCCACGCCACGGCCTCTGCACTCCCACACCACGACTTCTGCACTCCCACGCCACGGCCTCTGCACTCCCACACCACGACTTCTGCACGCCCACACCACGGCCTCTGCGCGCCCACACCACGGCCTCCACGCCCACGCCATGACTTCTGCACTCCCACACCACGACTTCTGCACGCCCACACCACGGCCTCTGCACGCCCACGCCAAGACCTCTGCACTCCCACACCCCGACTTCTGCACGCCCACACCACGGCCTCTGCACTCCCAAACCACGGCCTCTGCACGCCCACACCACGGCCTCTGCACGCCCACACCACGGCCACTCCACTCCCACACCACGACTTCTGTACGCCCACACCCCGGCCTCTGCACGCCCACACCACGGCCTCTGCACGCCCACACCCCGACCTCTGCACGCCCACACCCCGATCTCTGCACGCCCACGCCAAGACCTCTGCACGCCCACACCACAGCCACTGCACGCCCACACCACGACCTCTGCACGCCCACGATCGGCCTTTGTACACCCACACCGTACAGCTAATGGTGTTTCTCCTGTGCAAGTCCAGAGGCACGCAGGAACAATGCTACCTGTATACCCCACACCCACGCCCCACACCCACGCCCACACCCACGCCCCACACCCACGCCCCACAACCACGCCCACACCCACGCCCGCACACCGCGCCCAAGAGTGACTGACGTCCGCCCTCACGCTGCATCCTCTGGTCCGCCCACACCACGCCCCGCTCACGCCCACATCCACGCCCACGCCCACACATCGTACCCCCTAGACTAGTGACTGACGCCCGCCCTCCCCAAACATCATCCACTGGTCCATCCACACCACGCCCCGCAGCACACGCCCACGCCCAACACACGCCTAAGCCCAGCACACGCCCACGCTAACATCATACATCTTAGCTCGTGGCAGGAGGTCAGTCCAGGACTCATCTAGTGGCAGGAGGCCAGTCCTGGACTCAGCTAGTGGCAGGAGGTCAATCCTGGACTCAGCTAGTGGCAGGAGGTCATTCTTAGACTCAGCTAGTGGCAGGAGGTCAGTCCTGGACTCAGCTAGTGGCAGGTGGTCTGTCCTGGACTCAGCTCGTGGCAGGTGGTCTGTCAAGGACTGGGGAAGACCACGGGGTCCTCTGAGAGTGGTTTTCCTGGTAATCCTCATCGTATTTGTTATCATAGTTAAGATAAGGAGACAGTAACGCTGTCACAAAGTCAGGGTAAGGTAGTCACACTCATGGTAACGGGGACACCCGCGCCATGGTAACATGGTTACAGAAGTAACGTAACAGTCTTATATATATATATATATATATATATATATATATATATATATATATATATATATATATATATATATATATATATATCCCTGGGGATAGGGGGGAAAGAATACTTCCCACGTATTCCCTGCGTGTCGTAGAAGGCGACTAAAAGGGGAGGGAGCGGGGGGCTGGAAATCCTCCCCTCTCGTTTTTTGTTTTTTGTTTTTTTTCCAAAAGAAGGAACAGAGAAGGGGACCAGGTGAGGATATTCCCTCTAAGGCCCAGTCCTCTGTTCTTAACGCTACCTCCCTAACGCGGGAAATGGCAAATAGTATGAATATATATATATATATATATATATATATATATATATATATATATATATATGTATATATATATATATATATATATATATATATATATATATATATATATATATATATATATATATATATATACCGGGATCGACGTTCTTATCGTTCTTATCCTATTTAAAGGGACTTCTGCTACATTTTGCATATGATTAGCAGTACTATGCTAATCTAATGGGCGAATCGCATGGTGTGTCGACCAGCACTACCAGATCAGGGTGTGTCGACCACCACCACCACAGCAAGGTGTGTCGACCACCACTACCAGAGCAGGATATGTCGATCAAACTCCCCCACCAGTGTGCCGAAAATGGGCATGTCGACCACCACATTAACCACGCGTCGAGCAGCGGAGTGTGTCGACCAGCACCACCGGCAGCAAGTCGACCGGGAGAAAACACAGTTCACGTCTTGTGGACAAAGACACAAGCGATGTGTAATCTACGCCAGGCCACCTAGGCCATCATCCACTGGGCATGAGGGAGAATAGGGGATGTGGGTGATTCCGTCCTTGAAGTAGCTACCGTAAGGCTTAGTCTCCCCGCGTGGGGTGGATGGGCGTGTGGAGGAGGAGGAGGAGGTGGGTGGCGCGGGAGGCGCTTGTATTCCTATGTCCCGGAGTGACGGATAATTGTATAGGGCCCACTTCCTCCCGTTGATCAACCCCGCAGGAGACCCCAGTCTGTCTAATTTTCCAGAGGGAGGGGGAGGTTTAAGAGGACCCTCCACTGACCGTCGGTCCGGACTCTTTGGCCTCCCGTGGGGGGGCGACTCAGAAGGGGGAGGAGGTGGGAGGTGGCGCCGTCGTCACTGCAGGTTAACCCCCTGGTAGGCTCAGGTAGGCCTAGTGGAGCCTGCTTTAGTGTGGGGGAGGAGGAGGTTGGGGGATGTAAGGGGTGCCCCAAGGGGTCACTCATACCTAGAGGCCTATCAGACATATTTCTCTGGCCGGGGCGTCATCAGGGGGGCGGAAACCAACACAACCACCCCTCCTCCTCGCCAGCCAGCGAGCCAGCCAGTACACCTGCCTCACCAGCAGGCGACGGGTGTGTCTTCGGCTCTGGTGGGGAGGTGGACGATAGCAGAGTCAAGTCAGCGTAGTATGTGGGAATTTCTATGGCGATGGGTTGAGGTTGGGGGTTGGAGGAGGGGAGGAGGAAGGGCGGCAGGTGAGTGTGGGTGCCCCGGGCGGGCCAGCGGGCGGCCCAGCCTCCACCCTGCCCCAGGGTAACCCCCACTGAACACCTCTTCGGGTCGGGGTCTTCGCCAGTCCCCGTTGCCAGACAACGCCGTGTCATGTCTTCCTCCTTCGTCCTTTCCTCTGCTCGTCCTCCACACAGGATTTTGGTCCCCGTGTGCGCCGCCGCTCGTCCGCTGGAGCCAGTTCGCCAGGTCCGTCGTCCCACCCGGGGCTGGAGGCCTTACACCCACCTTACACTCATCCACAACCGTCAGACTTCATCCACATACTCGCACCCAGTCATGTCAGGTTTCCCTAGACAAACTGGTCGGCATTTGCCATTCGCCATTCGACGTCTGTTTCCCCCAGCCGTCTGTTTCCCCACCCGCCTATTTCCCTACCGTCCGTTTCCTCCATCCGTCTGTTTCCCCACCGTCCGTTCCCCACCCGTCTGTTTCCCCACCGTCCGTTTCCCCCATCCGTCTGTTTCCCACTCGTGTTCCCCCATCCGTCTGTTTCCCACTCGTGTATCCCCACCCGTGTTTCCCCCACCCGTCTGTTTCCCCCACCCGTCTGTTTCCCCACCCGTCTGTAGACCCCTTCTTTTCGAGGGGGCCATCTGTGGCCAGACGGATTTGGAGAGGGAGGGAAGGGCGGAAGGGGCGCTGGCTTTAATAACTGAGACTGTGGATCAAAGCTACGTCGCCAGGTCGACTCGTCCTCGTCCCCTCCCACACACACACACACACACACACACACACACACACACACACACACACACACACACCACACACACACACACACACACACACATACGCAAAACACTATGTGTATCGAACATGAAAATCTCCCCATTACGGATATACATCAACCCGCTTGGTATGTTCCCTCACCCTACAATAGGCGACCCCAGGACGACATGGCAATCCCTTGGGTGACGTATAATTTGAGATCTGGTCGTAAGAAATGAGCGTCCCTCCGCAACCACTCGCACTGAATTATCATGATCTCGCACCTGCATAAATAATTTGTTATCATGTTCTTATCATCAGTAATTTACCTTCCATACTTCCCTTATCCAATTTTATCATCACATTATCTTTATTGAATTTTCTCTCCCGCTTTGGTCTTTCTATGGACCGAACGCGTATGTATGAGTTAGCCGTAGATTTATATAACTTATTTCCCATTAAAGTATATATATTATTTATTTATTATAACCGCCGTTTTCGCGTTTTCGAGGTAGCGCAAGCAAACAGACGAGGTATGGCCCAACCTACCCGCATACACTTGTATATACATAAACGCCTACAAACACACATATGCATACATATACATTTCAACGTACACATAGATGCGCCTACACAGACATATACATATATACACATGTACATATCCATACTTGCTGCCTTCATCCGTTCTCGTCGCCACCCCGCCACACACGAAATAGCATCCCCCCCTTCTCTCTCTCTCTCTCTCTCTCTCTCTCTCTCTCTCTCTCTCTCTCTCTCTCTCTCTCTCTCTCTCTTTCTCTCTCTCTCCAGTGAGGCAGCGCCAAAAACATACAAAAAAAAGATCCACATTCGTTTACACTCTGTCTCTAGCTATCATGTGTAATGCACCGAAACCACAGCTCCATTTCCACATCCAGGCCCCACAAAACTTTCCATGGTTTACCCCAGACGCTTCACATGCCCTGGTTCAATCCATTGACAGCACGTCGACCCTAGTATACATCGTTCTGATTCACTCTATTCCTTGCACGCCTTTCACCCTCCTGTATGTTCAAGCCCCGTTCGCTCAAAATCTTTTTCGCTCCATCCTTCCACCTCCAATTTGATCTCCCGCTTCTCCTTGTTCCCTCCACCTCTGGCACATATATTTTATTTGTCAATCTTTCCTCACTCATTCTCTCCATGTATCCAGACCATTTCAACACACCCTCTTCTACTCTCTCGTCCAAACTCTTTTTATTACCACACAGCTCTTTTACCCTTTCATTGCTTACTCGATCAAACCACCTCATACCACATATTGTCCTTAAACATTTTATTTCCAACACACCCACCCTCCTCCGCACAAATCTATCTATAGCCCATGCCTCGCAACAATATAACATTGTTGGAACCACTATTCCTTCAAACATGAACATTATCGCTCTCCGAGATAACGTTCTCGCCTTCCACATATTCTTCAACGCTCCCAGAACCTTCGCTCCCTCCCCCACCCTGTGACTCACTTCCGCTTCCATGGTTCCATCCGCTGCTAAGTCCACTCCCAGATATCTAAAACACTTCAATTCCTCCAGTTTTTCTCCATTCAAACTTAACTCCCAGTTAACGTATCCCTCAACCCTACTGTACCTAATAACCTTGCTTTTAATCACACTTACTCTCAGCTTTCTTCACACTTTACAGAACTCAGTCACCAACTTCTGCAGTTTCTCACCCGAATCTGCCACCAATATGCATATATATATATATATATATATATATATATATATATATATATATATATATATATATATATATATATATATATATATATATATATTATTGAAAAAAGATCGCAACTGAGAGTGTGATGAAGCATATTCCTTTATGTCCACGGGGAAGATGAAACGCGATAAGTTGCCAAGTGCAGTTTCGTGTAATAATCACATCATCAGGGGAGACACATGAGAGAAATATAACAGTCAGTTGGTATACGACGAAGAGACGTAGCTAGGACGCCATTTGGTAAACAAGTGACTGCTACATAAAGGAATACACACACACACACACACACACACACACACACATATCTATATATATATATATATATATATATATATATATATATATATATATATATATATATATATATATATATATTACGAGTGTCTTATCGCTACACTCGAACCCGTACATACAGTTGCAGACGTTGCCTGACCATGACCACGTAAGCAGGACGTATACACACATGATCCGGAAGTGTTGCACATGAGCTAGTCGGTCCACTGACTCGACGGGGCGGGGCGGGGCGACGCATCGCCGGGGCACATTGGACGTGGCTGGCTCTGTACCCACATTTTTTCATGTTTTTTTTTTTCGCGTTATGCCCATGGCCAGTAATGCATTGTAACTGTTATCATTACTCTCACATTTATTATTATTATTATTATTATTATTATTATTATTATTATTATTATTATTATTATTATTATTATCAAAACTATTATTATTATAATAATCATTATCATTATTATTATTATTATTATTATTATTATTATTATTATTATTATTATTAAACTATTATTATGATAATCATTATCATTATTATCATTATTATTATTATTATTATTATTATCATTATTATTATTATTATTATGATTAAACTATTATTATAATAATCATTATCATTATTATTATTATTATTATTATTATTATTATTATTATTATTATTATTATTATCATCATCATTATCATTATAGTTGGTGTTATTGCATCATTATTATTATTACTATTATTATTATTTTTATATCTATCATTATCATTATGATTATCATTATCATAATTGATATTATCATTATCTTTATTGTTATTATTATCATTGTCATTATTATTATAATTATTATCATTATTATCATTATCATTATTATTATCATTATCATTATTATTATCATTATTATCATCATCATTATCATTGATATCATTATCATTATTATCTATATCATCATTATGATTACTATCATTATTATTATTATTATCATTATTATCACTTATCATTATTATCATAATCATTATCATTGATATCATTATCATTATTATCTATATTATCATTATCATTACTATCATTATTATTATCATTATCATTATAATCGCCATTATTAATTATTTGTCCGTAAGCAATGTATTTTTCATAATTGCTTTACCAGTTTCTCTGCACCAGTGGTTTTCGTCTCTCTCTCTCTCTCTCTCTCTCTCTCTCTCTCTCTCTCTCTCTCTCTCTCTCTCTCTCTCTCTCTCTCTCTCTCTCTCTCTCTCGTCCCAGCACCACGACTGTATCTTGCCCACCGGAGCCGCTAGATGACCGGCCCCTTCACTCCCCCCTGGGTTTTTACTCCCCTGTGGGGCTCCTTCTCCCCCGTGGGGGCTGCCTCCCGTAAGGGGGGGGGGGCTTTCTCCACAGCCCCCTGGGGCTTTCTCTCACCCACCTGGGGTTATCATAATTTCCTGTCTATGAATTTCCTCCGCCTTATTCATCCCCTGACGCCCTGTTCACCCACTGTGTTCACCTTCACTTACTCATCCACCTAGTTCACTCACCTCCCGTGCCCTGGACTCGTCCCTTGTCCAGACTCACCCGTCCAAGCTTTACTGACGCTTCCTCAGCACAACAGTTAAGGAAAGTTGACCTTCATAACAGCTTGGGGGGAAGAGAATGAGATGGCCCACTTAAACCGCTGGTGTAGGCCAGGTGGGTGTGTGTGTGTGTGTGTGTGTGTGTGTGTGTGTGTGTGTGTGTGTGTGTGTGCGTGCGTGTGTGTGTGTGTGTGTGTGTGTGTGCGTGTGTGTGTGTGTGAATGTGTGTGTGTGTGTGTGTGTGTGTGTGTGTGTGTGTGTGTGTGTGTGTGTGTGTGCACTTGGCTTTGTCCTGTGTGTTTCATGTTTTGTACGCACCTTGTATATATATATATATATATATATATATATATATATATTTATATATACCTTGTTCTGTCGTGTGTGTCTACGTGGATTTGTGTATGCATCCTCGAGTGTGCATACTTGGCTGTGTCGAATGTATATATATACTTTGATGTATAGACACTAGATGTGTAGTATGCGGTTCCCTGTATGTGCTGTGCTCAGAGGGAGTTCTACAGTCGTGGGGCCCCATCTCTTGTACTGTACAGGGAGGGAGTTCTATACTCATGGGGGCCCCCATCTCTTGCACTGTAAGGGGAGGGAGTTCTATACTCGTGGGGGCCCCATCTCTTGTACTGTACGGGGAGGGAGTTCTACACTCGTGGGGGCCCATCTCTTGTACTGTACGGGGAGGGAGTTCTGCACTCGTAGGGCCCCCATCTCTTGTACTGTACAGGGAGGGATTTCTATACTCATGGGGCCCCATCTCTTATACTGTACGGAGAAGGAGTTCTATACTCATGGGGGCCCCATCTCTTGTACTGTACGGGGAGGGAGTTCTGCACTCGTGGGGACCCCATCTCTTGCACTGTACGGAGAGGGAGTTCTGCACTCGTGGGGCCCCCATCTCTTGCACTGTAAGGGGAGGGAGTTCTACATTCGTGGGGGCCCCATCTCTTATACTATACGGAGAGGGAGTTCTGCACTCGTGGGGCCCCCCATCTCTTGAACTTTCTCTGCTATCAAAATAGTTTCTTAAACTCTGCTGCTCTTCAGATAATTTCGAAGTTTCTTGTTTATTTTCCATGCTATGACCTATGATAGTCCCATCCTCGCATCTTTCTAAGAAATGTTCAATGTTGAGATCATCAGAATAGTGGGAGAACTTAAAGGCTGTGATCAAATCATCCCTCACTCTTCTATCCTCCCTGGTAACATAGCTGTCTTTGCTCTGGTGCTC
The DNA here is from genome assembly GCF_036320965.1 of Panulirus ornatus. Lineage (NCBI taxonomy): Eukaryota > Metazoa > Arthropoda > Malacostraca > Decapoda > Palinuridae > Panulirus > Panulirus ornatus. The sequence continues at coordinate 20,844,472 of NC_092257.1, read as the reverse complement.
TCCTTCCTGCCTTCTTCTGGACCTTCTCTATGAATTCTTCTTTGCTTTTTTTTTTCCCCCCTCCTTAAACGCGACGACCAAATTTAGGGAGCAGATTCTAGGTTTGGTGTGATATACGATGTGAACAGGTTGTTGAACGTCTCCTTATGCATGGACTTGAATGTGATTCTGATATTCACACCACCCCCCCAGGCAGACAGAGTTTGTTTACAGTTCTCCTAATGTGGAGCTGTGGCGACGGGTTAGCTATAATATCGACTCCCAAAGTCCCTCTTTCACACACACACACACACACACACACACACACACACACACACACACACACACACACACACACACATTCCAGCATCTTATATTGAGGCCTTCTCGCGCTACGCCCCGTCCTCAGCGCTCATGTTGAAATTCATGTCTTAGACCAGCTCTTCGTGGTTTGTCTGGGTTCCATTGTAAGATGGATCTACTTCTCTGTGTTCTGTCCATCCCTCATGACATTGGCATCATCTGCAAACATAGTCAGGGATAAGTAATCCATTTTTGTTTAGCAAGTCATTTACATTGACCCAGAAGAGCTGTGGTCCCAGCACTGGGCTGACCCCCTGTGGCACGCCACTGGTGACCCGCAACCCAATTCGAGATGGCTCCTTGTGATGTTCGTCCTTTGTTACCCATCCACTAAGGTCATTTCCCCCCCTAACTCTTACCTGAAGATCGAACATCTTGACTGACCTTCTGTGTGGGATCAGATACTTTCTGGCAGTCCAGGATGGAACACAGTTTACCCAACCTTTTCCTTTGCCTAGAACTCACTCTCACGTAGAATTTCCAGACGCTCGTTATGCACAACTTCCTTCGCCTTAAGACCGTCTTGTCTGTCGAACAGATTGTTTCGCCTTTGCAGGGACTCGTCCATTTGTTCTCTGATCATATCATCTCTTTTCGAGCATCTTACAGACCACACTCGTCGGAGAAACTGGCCTCTAGTTCAGCACAACTTCTCTGTCTCCTTTCTTATATAGAAGTACGACATTTCCCTTTTTCACCACCCGCGTTGCACTTGACCCTCCTCCAGCAGCGATATTTCAAGCGGCCTATCTAGCATTACCGCACATGTCTTCAGCACGTAAGAAGAAAATTCATCAGCGTCATAAGTCTTATATGGATCAAGGCTCTTTAAGAATCTGTTCTAATGTGTTTTTTTTCTGGGTATTGCATCGCTTTCCAAGACCTCCTCACTCCATCACTGGTGCTTAGGCTCGAGTGTTTCATTTCCTCGCATATCCTCACATGATCCTGTACAAGTCTCGCCTCTGAATCTATTATCTACCGTCTGACCGACATTCTTCTACTCCAGAGGAATATCTTTTCTGATACATCCTGCCTCTTGCCCACAATATCCTTTCCATAGTTTGTCTCCTCCTCCTCCTTCCTCATCCTTCCTCATCCCGCTGTACTCGTTCCTGGCTCTCTTACAACTTACAGATCCTGGCTGGATGTGTGTGTGTGTGTGTGTGTGTGTGTGTGTGTGTGTGTGTGTGGGTGGGTGGGTGGGTGGATGTATTTGGCTGGGTCCTGCCTCTATTCAGAGGCTTAATACATTAGCCTCTGTGTTGTGTGTCCTGGTTTGCATCTCCCAGGCTTAGGGTTTGTATTATACAATGACAGGTGCCCTGGGGGTTGCAAATGTATATATATATATATATATATATATATATATATATATATATATATATATATATATATATATATATATAGTGTAGATAACAGGCTGTGTTGTGTATGTTCGAAGGCAGGCGTCTCCGCTACGCTAAGTATGTTGACGGACGTGTGATTTGATGCGTATACCAACTCGCATCTCTCGTGTTCCCATGCTTGTATAGCAAGTTTTCTGTGCCCTGGGGTGAAGGTTCCAGGTCAGGTGCTACGCGTCCTCGTAATTGTCGAGGATACACCCGAGGACTTGGGGAGCGTCGTGGGGTGTAGATAGATAGATAGATAGATAGATATATACTTACCTAGCTCTCGTGTGTATATACTACCCTTGATCTGGGGTGTATATATACCTTACAGTATCTGGCTTCATAATGCCCTTCTTCCCCTCCAACCTCCTCCCTCACGGCTCTTTCCCAACTCCTCCCTCACGGCTCTTTCCCACCTCCTCCCTCACGTCTCTTTCCCACCTCCTCCCTCACGTCTCTTTCCCACCTCCTCCCTCACGTCTCTTTCCCACCTCCTCCCTCACGTCTCTTTCCCAACTCCTCCCTCACGTCTCTTTCCCACCTCCTCCCTCACGTCTCTTTCCCAACTCCTCCCTCACGGCTCTCTCCCACCTCCTCCTGCCTCTCTCTCTCTCTCTCTCTCTCTCTCTCTCTCTCTCTCTCTCTCTCTCTCTCTCTCTCTCTCTCTCTCTCTCTCTCTCTCTCTCTCTCTCTCTCTTCTTCCCTCCCGCTCCACTCGCATCGTGGACCACAACTCATAAAAGTAGTATAGTATAGCGGCTCGCGACCGGATGGCCTGCTTCCCTCACGTCCAGCCGAAGTGCTGAAGAACTTGGCGGATTAATTGACAAGACTGTTGAATTGCCTGGCGGGGGAAGGAGAGGAGCAAGCAAGCAAGCAAGCAAGCATCAAGAGGATAGATGAGTGACTGAACCGCTTGATTTATGTCAAGTGGTTCAGTCACTTAACGATCCCAGTCAACTGGTCAGTCAACATAGCGAATCTAACCTCTCCAAGACTGTTGAATTGCCTGGAGGGGAAGGAGAGGAAGAAGAAGAAGCAAGCATCAAGAGGATGGATGAGTGACTGAACCGCTTGATTTATGTCAAGTGGTTCAGTCACTTAACGATCCCATCAACTGGTCAGTCAACATAGCGAATTCAACCTCTCCAAGACTGTTGAATTGCCTGGAGGGGAAGGAGAGGAAGAAGAAGGAAGCAAGCATCAAGAAGATAGATGAGTGACTGAACAGCTTGATTTATGTCAAGTGGTTCAGTCACTTAACGATCCCATCAACTGGTCAGTCAACATAGCGAATTCAACCTCTCCAAGACTGTTGAATTGCCTGGGGGGGAAGGAGAGGAAGAAGAAGAAGCAAGCATCAAGAGGATAGATGAGTGACTGAACAGCTTGATTTATGTCAAGTGGTTCAGTCACTTAACGATCCCAGTCAACTGGTCAGTCAACATAGCGAATTCAACCTCTCCATTGAGAGTTCCAATTGGCTAGTTGACTGATTTTGCCTCCTCGGTTAACTGTAGGATAGAAAGGCCACGCCGTGTGGGGGAGGGAGGTTCTGGAAGGTATGGTCAAAGATGATGACCACTTGTTCTGTGGTCGGAGAGATGGAGTATAGATGGGTGGATGGCTTCCACTGGGGAGTTGATGGGTGGAATAGACGAGCACTAACGACTGGGATGAAGGTTCGATAGACGGATGGGTTGTTTGCCAATGCCGCCTGCGTGAGTGCCAACTTCATTGACCGCCACCCGCCCCATTTACCACCTCGCGTTCCTTTATCATTATCGACGTAACCCCTTGAATTGTCTGTGTCGACAGAGTGTGTGTAGTTTGGAGTGGCCTGTCCGCTGCCCGGCCGGCAGATGTCAGGGACGGGTATATATATACATATATATATATATATATATATATATATATATATATATATATATATATATATATATATATATATATATATATATATAAATGTGGGGGGTTTAGGATAAACGACTGTAGATAAATCGATTAAATAAGAGATCCGAGGATAAATTCATTATTTCCCCGGTGGCCTGGTGAGAGAGAGAGAGAGAGAGAGAGAGAGAGAGAGAGAGAGAGAGAGGTAGAGGTCCCGTTATTATTCGCGTGGACCATTAACTGCTTGCCTGAGCTTTGCTTGTTCTGAGATGGAGGGGGAGGGCCTCTCTGATGAGAGAGGGAGAGAGGGAGAGGGGTCAGTCAAGAGGGAGAGAAGGGGAGAGAGGGGTCAGTCAGGAGAGGGAGGGGGGAAGCTGTTGCTGCTGCTTGTAATCTCACAAGCGAAGGGAGGGGTGTGAGAGAGGGGGGTCTGTGGGTAGGGGGGTTGAAGTGGGGGGGTGTGAGAGGGGGGGTGGTCTGTGGGTAGGGGGGTTGAAGTGGGGGGGTGTGAGAGAGGGGGTCTGTGGGTAGGGGGGGTTGAAGTGGGGGGGGGTAGTGACGGTCATGCGTGAAGGGGAGGGGTCGTGGGTGAGGGGTTGTGGGTCTGGTCCCAGCCGGTCTGGTCTGCTGGTGTTGGTACGGAGGCATGGTAGGTGAGGGTCAGGTGTACACTGGTGGGCTCCTCCCATCTCCTGGGTCAGGGATGGTGGTAGCGGAGGAGGGTGAGGGTGGTAGCCTGGCCGATGGTGGTAGATGTGGTGATGCTGGTGGTGATGGGAGAGGAGAGAGGAGAGGAGACAGGAGAGGAGGAGAAGAGGAGGAGAGAAGAGGAGAGAGGAGAGGAAGTGAGGAGAGGAGAGAAGAGGAGGAGAGGAGAGGAGAGAAGAGAAGAGAGGAACAGAGGGGGAGAGGAGAGGAAGAGAGGAGGAGAGGAAGAGAGGAGAGGAGGAGAGGAAGAAAGGAGAGGAGGAGAGGAAGAGAGAAGAGGAGGTAGAGAGGAGAGGAGAGGAGAGGAGGAGAAGAGAGGAAGAGAGGAGAGGAGGAGAGGAAGAAAGGAGAGGAGGAGAAGAGAGGAGGAGAGGAAGAAAGGAGAGGAGGAGAGGAAGAGAGAAGAGGAGGTAGAGAGGAGGAAGAGAGGAGAGGAGAGGAAGAGAGGAAGAGAAGAGAGGAGGTGAGGAAGAGAGGAGAGGAGAGGAGAAAAAGAGAAGAGAGGAGGAAGAGGAGGAGGAGGTGAGGAGATTTTAAACACCTGGTTGATTTCTCTCGGCTGATGGTGTGCCGCCCCCCCCCCCGGCCACACCCGTGCCCTCTGCCGTGTTCTGAACGTGGTGGGGGGGGGGGGGGGCACTGCTCGATAACGGACGCCGTGTGCGAGATATAGAGATGGAGCGATGTATATATCTAGAGGGATGTACCCTATAATGCATGAGATATATAGATGGAGCGATGTATATATCTAGAGGGATGTACCCTATAATGCATGAGATATATAGATGGAGCGATGTATATATCTAGAGGGATGTAACCTATAATGCATGAGATATATAGATGGAGCGATATATATATCTAGAGGGATGTAACCTATAATGCATGAGATATATAGATGGAGCGATGTATATGTCTAGAGGGATGTACCGGACTTAGGATGGGACGTAGACGGAAACGATGTGTATATCTACAGAGAAGAACCGTACACTGGGTGAGGTATAGATGGAACGATATATATGTATATATATATATATATACATATATATACAATGGATTTGTATGTAGCATTTATGGATCTGGAGAAGGCATATGATAGAGTTGATAGAGATGCTCTGTGGAAGGTATTAAGAATATATGGTGTGGGAGGCAAGTTGTTAGAAGCAGTGAAAAGTTTTTATCGAGGATGTAAGGCATGTGTACGTGTAGGAAGAGAGGAAAGTGATTGGTTCTCAGTGAATGTAGGTTTGCGGCAGGGGTGTGTGATGTCTCCATGGTTGTTTAATTTGTTTATGGATGGGGTTGTAAGGGAGGTAAATGCAAGAGTCCTGGAAAGAGGGGCAAGTATGAAGTCTGTTGGGGATGAGAGAGCTTGGGAAGTGAGTCAGTTGTTGTTCGCTGATGATACAGCGCTGGTGGCTGATTCATGTGAGAAACTGCAGAAGCTGGTGACTGAGTTTGGTAAAGTGTGTGGAAGAAGAAAGTTGAGAGTAAATGTGAATAAGAGCAAGGTTATTAGGTACAGTAGGGGTGAGGGTCAAGTCAATTGGGAGGTGAGTTTGAATGGAGAAAAACTGGAGGAAGTGAAGTGTTTTAGATATCTGGGAGTGGATCTGTCAGCGGATGGAACCATGGAAGCGGAAGTGGATCATAGGGTGGGGGAGGGGGCGAAAATTTTGGGAGCCTTGAAAAATGTGTGGAAGTCGAGAACACTATCTCGGAAAGCAAAAATGGGTATGTTTGAGGGAATAGTGGTTCCAACAATGTTGTATGGTTGCGAGGCGTGGGCTATGGATAGAGATGTGCGCAGGAGGATGGATGTGCTGGAAATGAGATGTTTGAGGACAATGTGTGGTGTGAGGTGGTTTGATCGAGTAAGTAACGTAAGGGTAAGAGAGATGTGTGGAAATAAAAAGAGCGTGGTTGAGAGAGCAGAAGAGGGTGTTTTGAAATGGTTTGGGCACATGGAGAGAATGAGTGAGGAGAGATTGACCAAGAGGATATATGTGTCGGAGGTGGAGGGAACGAGGAGAAGAGGGAGACCAAATTGGAGGTGGAAAGATGGAGTGAAAAAGATTTTGTGTGATCGGGGCCTGAACATGCAGGAGGGTGAAAGGAGGGCAAGAAATAGAGTGAATTGGAGTCATGTGGTATACAGGGGTTGACGTGCTGTCAGTGGATTGAAGCAAGGCATGTGAAGCGTCTGGGGTAAACCATGGAAAGCTGTGTAGGTATGTATATTTGCGTGTGTGGTCGTGTGTATGTACATGTGTATGGGGGGGGGGGGGGGGGGTTGGGCCATTTCTTTCGTCTGTTTCCTTGCGCTACCTCGCAAACGCGGGAGACAGCGACAAAGTATAAAAAAAAAAAAAAAAAAAAAAAATATATATATATATATATATATATATATATATATATATATATATATATATATATAGAGAGAGAGAGAGAGAGAGAGAGAGAGAGGAGGAGGACGGGAGAACACACTCGTTTGCCTATGAGCGACTTTGCCTCCCTGCCGAAGATGGGATGTGGAATATGACGATAAGAAGAGGCAAGGAAGAGATTGGAACACGAGTCAGAACCATCAGGGGCACCTCTCTCTCTCTCTCTCTCTCTCTCTCTCTCTCTCTCTCTCTCTCTCTCTCTCTCTCTCTCTCTCTCTCTCTCTCTCTCCCCGAGACGTGGCTGCTTGTTTGCCCCCCCCCCTCCACCTTTCTCTTTCCCATACATACCACGTCCTCCCTGGCAGCCAGCCTGGTGCGTCGCCTCGTCACTGTGGTGGAAAAGCTGTCATTGTCTCTTTCTTTCCTTGCGCCGCTCAGCTTTGGGACTCTCTTTGACCCTCTCATGTTCTTTTCTAACACCTGTCGTACGACCTGATCCTTTGTGATCAAGATGGTCATCCACTTTTCCTCCAAAAACTCATAGATTTATTTCTTTTTTTTAAACATTTCTCTTTCTTATTTTTATCTCCTCACCTCCTAAAAGAGCCATTTAATGCCAGGCTTCGATAAGGGAGTTTATCATGAAGTTGTAAAAACCCGCGCCTTACAAGAGGGAAAAAATGTTAAAAAGGGGATGGATAAATTAAAATTAAAGTGATTGGATATATAAATGTATATAATTATATATTCATAAGTTTATATAAATGATTATATATAATATTATTTATATTTTGCTTTATTGTCGTACGTCTCTATGCACTTCAGGTTTAGGCAAGGAATGTAGAATAAATGGCAAACCAACATATAATTTATATATACACTTACACACAATAATATATATCCATTTCATTATTTATAATTATTTATCCCAGCAGTAAATAAGTACATAAACATGTCCAATTCCACCCATTCCTTTATTGCTCCACGCACACTCGCACCATGGAAATAAACAACACTCATCCATCTAGTGAGTCAAAGCGACTACATAAACAGGGTACTAAATAGTCTGCCTTTATTCCCGGGTGGCTCCTCGCCCATGGAATGAGTCGTCCCTCCCATCGTGAGTCAAGGCGCTTGGGGAAGTTAGGGTGATAGGCGTGGAGGGGTGGTGGCTAATGAGTCAAGGTGACCTAGGGTGAGTCGGGTGGGCTAGGATGAGTCAGGGGGGCCCCTAGGGTGGTCAGGGTGGGTTAGGATAGTCAGGTGGACCAGGTGAGTTATGTGGGGGGGGAAGTCCCCCCGGTGAGTCGGGTGGGCTAGGATGAGTCAGCGTGACCCAGGGTGAGTCGGGTGGGTTAGGATGAGTCAGGGTGACCCAGGGTGATTAGCGTAGTATGGGAATATCTTGACCAATAATAATACACCTGTTATTATCACCCTCTTTTTCCTCCACATTGTTCTTCTGTTCTTCTGTCACAGGGCATGAGATGAACAGCCTTGTGGATGTTCTTAAGCGATACATGAACAGTTATTTAGGTAAAGTCACAGTGCATTTCTGTCTCCAGTCTCATAACTTGCGAGGCTGGAATGTCACATATGTACTTTTCATATCATTATACGTGGGTGTGTCACACGTGTTGCTGTTCATAATGCTGTGAGATAGGCCAGTGTTGTAAGTGTTCCATGATGTGTTGCTGTTCATAATGCTGTTAGATAGCCAAGTGTTGTAAGTGTTCCATGATATGTTGCTGTTCATAATGCTGTTAGATAGGCCAGTGTTGTAAGTGTTCCATGATGTGTTGGTATTCATAATGCTGTTAGATAGGCCAGTGTTGTAAGTGTTCCATGATGTGTTGGTATTCATAATAATGTTAGATAGGCCAGTGTTGTAAGTGTTCCATGATGTGTTGCTGTTCATAATAATGTTAGATAGGCCAGTGTTGTAAGTGTTCCATGATGTGTTGCTGTTCATAATGCTGTTAGATAGGCCAGTGTTGTAAGTGTTCCATGATGTGTTGGTATTCATAATGCTGTGATATTGGCCAGTGTTGTAAGTGTTCCATGATGTGTTGCTGTTCATAATGCTCTTAGATAGGCCAGGGTTGTAAGTGTTCCATGATGTATTGCTGTTCATAATGATGTTAGATAGCCAAGTGTTGTAAGTGTTCCATGATGTGTTGCTGTTCATAATAATGTTAGATAGGCCAGTGTTGTAAGTGTTCCATGATGTGTTGCTGTTCATAATGCTGTGAGATAGGCCAGTGTTGTAAGTGTTCCATGATGTGTTGCTGTTCATAATGCTGTTAGATAGGCCAGTGTTGTAAGTGTTCCATGATGTG
>NC_092257.1:20805412-20832912 GCF_036320965.1 Panulirus ornatus | reverse complement strand
TACAGAACATGTGTCATGTTCCTGTGTTATGATAACGGGAGAGAACACGTGTCATGTTCTTGTGTTATGATAACGGTAGAGAACACGTGTCATGTTCTTGTGTTATGATAACGGTACAGAACATGTGTCATGTTCTTGTGTTATGATAACGGTACAGAACACGTGTTGTTTAATTGTTCTTGTGTTATGATGACGGTACAGAACACGTGTAATGTTCTTGTGGTATGAAAACGGTAGAGAACACCTGTTATACACGTATATCGTCTTTAAAAATTACCTAAACATTAGATAGAAATATGGAGATAATTTGCAAGTAAATGCTACGTAAAATGACCTCTCCCCTCTGTTCCCCCACCTTTGACCTTAACCCCCACGATAGGGTCAACCCAGGTCATGAGGTCCTCTTTTGCATGTGGGGTCACGGGTCATGAGGTATCCAGGTTTCCTTATGTGTGGGGTAACTCACGGGTCATCATGAGGTGGGGCGTCCTTCTTGTGGTGTATCGCGACGCCTTCCTCATACTTCCTCACACTGCTGTGGGGCGCCGGGTAGTGTGAGGGGGAGGAGGAGGGCGACGCGAGATAGGGGTTGTGGCCGAAGGAGGTAGGGGTTGTGGCCGAAGGAGATAGGGGTTGTGGCCGAAGGAGGTAGGGGTTGTGGCCGAAGGAGATAGGGGTTGTGGCCGAAGGAGATAGGGGTTGTGGCTGAAGGAGGTAGGGGTTGTGGCCGAAGGAGGTAGGGGTTGTGGCTGAAGGAGGTAGGGGTTGTGGCTGAAGGAGGTAGGGGCTGTGGACGAACGAGGTAGGGGTTGTGGCCGAAGGAGGTAGGGGTTGTGGCCGAAGGAGGTAGGGGTTGTGGCCGAAGGAGATAGGGGTTGTGGACGAAGGAGGTAGGGGTTGTGGCCGAAGGAAGTAGGGGTTGTGGACGAACGAGGTAGGGGTTGTGGCCGAAGGAGGTAGGGGTTGTGACTGAAGGAGATAGAGGTTGTGGCCGAAGGAGATAGGGGTTGTGGCTGAAGGAGGTAGGGGTTGTGGCCGAAGGAGATAGAGGTTGTGGCCAAAGGAGACAGGGGTTGTGGCCGAAGGAGGTAGGGGTTGTGGCTGAAGGAGGTAGGGGTTGTGGCCGAAGGAGATAGGGGTTGTGGCCGAAGGAGGTAGGGGTTGTGGCCGAAGGAGGTAGGGGTTGTGGCTGAAGGAGGTAGGGGTTGTGGCCGAACGAGATAGGGGTTGTGGCCGAAGGAGGTAGGGGTTGTGGCCGAAGGAGGTAGGGGTTGTGGCCGAAGGAGGTAGGGGTTGTGGCTGAACGAGGTAGGGGTTGTGGCCGAAGGAGGTAGGGGTTGTGGCCGAAGGAGATAGAGGTTGTGGCCGAAGGAGACAGGGGTTGTGGCTGAAGGAGGTAGGGGTTGTGGCCGAAGGAGGTAGGGGTTGTGGCCGAAGGAGGTAGGGGTTGTGGCCGAAGGAGATAGGGGTTGTGGCTGAAGGAGATAGGGATTGTGGCTGAAGGAGGTAGGGGTTATGGCCGAAGGAGATAGGGGTTGTGGCTGAAGGAGGTACTGCTTTGGGGGCGGAGGGGCGGCGGCGCGCGCCCCCGTGGACACACGACCCCTCACGCACCATTGGCAAGGGAGGCCTTTAAGAAAAAAAAAATAAAGTAGGACAGTTCAAAAGTAATTGTGACCTCCTCCTCCTCCTCCTCCTCCTCCTCCTCCTCCGAGTCCCTTCAGGTGCCGTAGCCTCACACACTCATAACCACCTCACAGCTACAGTGTACCTAGATACACGAGGTAGATGATGGTTTACTGGCACCCTTTCTGGGTAAAAACACACGATCGAAATAGTGATCGTTACTAGTGAACCAATCACACAAGAGCTGATGATAAGTGCGAGCTAGATAGACCCCACACTTTGGACAATCACACAAGAGCTGATGATAAGGGCGAGCTAGATAGACCCCACACTTTGGACAGGCATATAAGAGCTGATGATAAGGGCGAGCTAGATAGACCCCACACTTTGGACAGGCATATAAGAGCTGATGATAAGGGCGAGCTAGATAGACCCCACACTTTGGACAGGCATATAAGAGCTGATGATAAGGGCGAGCTAGATAGACCCCACACTTTGGACAGTCATATAAGAGTTGATGATAAGGGCGAGCTAGATAGACCCCACACTTTGGACAGGCATATAAGAGCTGATGATAAGGGCGAGCTAGATAGACCCCACACTTTGGACAAGCAAATGGGTGAGGCGGACATCTGGATAGCCAAGATGGCAGACTTCGTATACCTTCTGGCAGTGACGATGTCTTTCCATGATGCTGCAGCTGGCCGCCCCCCCCCTGACCCCCATATATCATACTAGATTCTTTTGTTTTCTCTTCCGTCGATTCTCAAGATCCGTCAAGGCTGGTATGGGGGGGGGGGGGGGTCAGGCCATACTGTTCTCTATGACTGTGTGATGATAATGATAATACTGATAATAATGATAATAATAATGATAATGATAGTAATGATAATTGTAATAATAATGATAATAATGATAATGATAATAATTATGATAATGGCAATGATAGTAATTTGTGTGGATTGTCTTGATATCCATTGTAATATTCGTATTATCATTAGTATGACTTTTTATTATTATTATTATTATTATTATTATTATTATTATTATTATTATTATCATTATTACTATTATTAGTATCATCATTATCAATATTGTTATCATTATCATTATCATAATCATTATCATTAATATCATCGTTCTTGTTATCATTCTTATTATCATTATACAACTCCAGGATCCTAAGGATGTAACCCCAGGACCTCTTATATACTAAAGATCCTTCAGCCACAAGACGACGCTACTCTCCGTAGCAGAGTCAGGATGGACTCTCTCTGTCACACACCCCCCCCCCCCAGAGGCCACCTTATATCCACTCGCGCTGTATCCTCAAGCAAGACAGAGGAACCAGCGGTATATTTATCTGCCATCAATATATCTTATCTATTTATTCAGTTATGTAAATGGGAGGGAATTTTTATTTATTTTATTTTCTGGAGGAACATTAGTAGTACGTACATGACTGGGGGGCGGGAGGTTGTGGTACACATCTCGACCTTCCGAGACAGAGTGTTACAATTGTCGTGTGTGCACGTCGTGAACGGAGTCTAGTGTTAACTAGAAGAAGGAGGAGGAGGAGGAGTTCTTGTGTTACATGAGCGCTGCTGGTTATCTCTGCTCCATACGTGTGTTTATTGTTGTTATTATCATTATTATTAGAATTAGAATTATTATCATATTATTATTACTGTTATTATTATCGTTATTATTGCTATTATTATTATTATTATTATTATTATTGTCGTTGTTTTTGTTGCTGTTGTTGTTATCATTATCATTGTTATTATTATTTTTGTCATTATTATTATTATTATTATTATTATTATTATTATTATTATTATTATTATTATTGTTATCATTATTGTTATTATTGTTGTTGTTGTTGTTGTTATTATTATTATTATTATTATTATTATTATTATTATTATTATCATTATTATTATTATTATCATTATTATTATTATTATTATCATTATTATTATTATCATTATTATTATTATTATTATTATCATCATTATTGGTGATTCTGTCAGAAATGTTGGACGTTCACTTCATTCTTTGGTTTGCCTTCGTGCAAGGAGCACAGTGTTCACCGGAAAACTCTTTGGAGAAGGAATTTTATTCTCAATGAACGTTCAAACGTTGCTGTGTTCAGTCTACGTGTGAAAACGTTTCGCATTGGCCACGTAGTCAAACGTTTCACCTCAACCCTGAGTTTCTGTCTCTTTTTTATTGTGAAATGTTGATAGTCACGTCTAAGCAGTGGCTCGAGGAATTTAGGAAGAAAAAAGAAAAAGGAAAAGAATATAATGATTTGAAGGGTGTTTTTGAAGGGCTAGAAGGTATATATATATATATATATATATATATATATATATATATATATATATATATATATATATATATATTTTTTTTTTTTTTTTTTTTTTTTTTATACTTTGTCGCTGTCTCCCGCGTTTGCGAGGTAGCGCAAGGAAACAGACGAAAGAAATGGCCCAACCCCCCCCCCCCCATACACATGTACATACACACGTCCACACACGCAAATATACATACCTACACAGCTTTCCATGGTTTACCCCAGACGCTTCACATGCCTTGATTCAATCCACTGACAGCACGTCAACCCCTGTATACCACATCGCTCCAATTCACTCTATTCCTTGCCCTCCTTTCACCCTCCTGCATGTTCAGGCCCCGATCACACAAAATCTTTTTCACTCCATCTTTCCACCTCCAATTTGGTCTCCCTCTTCTCCTCGTTCCCTCCACCTCCGACACATATATCCTCTTGGTCAATCTTTCCTCACTCATTCTCTCCATGTGCCCAAACCATTTCAAAACACCCTCTTCTGCTCTCTCAACCACGCTCTTTTTATTTCCACACATCTCTCTTACCCTTACGTTACTTACTCGATCAAACCACCTCACACCACACATTGTCCTCAAACATCTCATTTCCAGCACATCCATCCTCCTGCGCACAACTCTATCCATAGCCCACGCCTCGCAACCATACAACATTGTTGGAACCACTATTCCTTCAAACATACCCATTTTTGCTTTCCGAGATAATGTTCTCGACTTCCACACATTTTTCAAGGCTCCCAAAATTTTCGCCCCCTCCCCCACCCTATGATCCACTTCCGCTTCCATGGTTCCATCCGCTGACAGATCCACTCCCAGATATCTAAAACACTTCACTTCCTCCAGTTTTTCTCCATTCAAACTCACCTCCCAATTGACTTGACCCTCAACCCTACTGTACCTAATAACCTTGCTCTTATTCACATTTACTCTTAACTTTCTTCTTCCACACACTTTACCAAACTCAGTCACCAGCTTCTGCAGTTTCTCACATGAATCAGCCACCAGCGCTGTATCATCAGCGAACAACAACTGACTCACTTCCCAAGCTCTCTCATCCCCAACAGACTTCATACTTGCCCCTCTTTCCAGGACTCTTGCATTTACCTCCCTAACAACCCCATCCATAAACAAATTAAACAACCATGGAGACATCACACACCCCTGCCGCAAACCTACATTCACTGAGAACCAATCACTTTCCTCTCTTCCTACACGTACACATGCCTTACATCCTCGATAAAAACTTTTCACTGCTTCTAACAACTTGCCTCCCACACCATATATTCTTAATACCTTCCACAGAGCATCTCTATCAACTCTATCATATGCCTTCTCCAGATCCATAAATGCTACATACAAATCCATTTGCTTTTCTAAGTATTTCTCACATACATTCTTCAAAGCAAACACCTGATCCACACATCCTCTACCACTTCTGAAACCGCACTGCTCTTCCCCAATCTGATGCTCTGTACATGCCTTCACCCTCTCAATCAATACCCTCCCATATAATTTACCAGGAATACTCAACAAACTTATACGTCTGTAATTTGAGCACTCACTCTTATCCCCTTTGCCTTTGTACAATGGCACTATGCACGCATTCCGCCAATCCTCAGGCACCTCACCATGAGTCATACATACATTAAATAACCTTACCAACCAGTCAACAATACAGTCACCCCCTTTTTTAATAAATTCCACTGCAATACCATCCAAACCTGCTGCCTTGCCGGCTTTCATCTTCCGCAAAGCTTTTACTACCTCTTCTCTGTTTACCAAATCATTTTCCCTATATATATATATATATATATATATATATATATATATATATATATATATATATATATATATATATATATAAACAACGTAGCTGATCAAGTCTTATTGGGAAAACATGACAAGGTAGATTTCGAGCTCCAGAGTTTAGCGGTGTAGGGAAAGAAAGAGACATCGCAACGACCCGTACAAGAACGTTTTTGACTTCACAACGACTCATGCAAGAACGTTTTGACTTCACAACGACCCGTAACAAGAACGTTTTGACTTCACAACGACCCATACAAGAACGTTTTGACTTCACAACGACCCGTAACAAGAACGTTTTTACTTCACAACGACCCATACAAGAACGTTTTGACTTCACAACGACCCATACAAGAACGTTTTGACTTCACAACAACCCATACAAGAACGTTTTGACTTCACAACGACCCATACAAGAACGTTTTGACTTCACAACGACCCACACAAGAACGTTTTGACTTCACAACGACCCCTACAAGAACGTTTTGACTTCACAACGACTCATACAAGAACGTTTTGACTTCACAACAACCCATACAAGAACGTTTTGACTTCACAACGACCCATACAAGAACGTTTTGACTTCACAACGACCCACACAAGAACGTTTTGACTTCACAACGACCCATACAAGAACGTTTTGACTTCACAACGACCCCTACAAGAACGTTTTGACTTCACAACGACCCATACAAGAACGTTTTGACTTCACAACGACCCATACAAGAACGTTTTGACTTCACAACGACTCATGAAGAACGTTTTGACTTCAGAACGACCCATACAAGAACGTTTTGACTTCACAACGACTCATGCAAGAACGTTTTGACTTCACAACGACCCATACAAGAACGTTTTGGCTTCACAACGACCCATACAAGAACGTTTTGACTTCACAACGACTCATGCAAGAACGTTTTGACTTCACAACGACCCATACAAGAACGTTTTGACTTCACAACGACCCATACAAGAACGTTTTGGCTTCACAACGACCCATACAAGAACGTTTTGACATCACAACGACTCATACAAGAACGTTTTGACTTCACAACGACTCATGCAAGAACGTTTTGACTTCACAACGACCCATACAAGAATGGTTTGACTTCACAACGACCCGTAACAAGAACGTTTTGACTCACAACGACCCATACAAGAACGTTTTGACTCACAACGACCCATACAAGAACGTTTTGACTTCACAACGACTCATGCAAGAACGTTTTGACTTTACAACGAACCCTACAAGAACGTTTTGACTTCACAACGACCTATGCAAAGACGTTTTGACTTCACAACGACCTATGCAAAAACGTTGTGACGTAAGTCCGTCAACACACAAACGTTTGTCTCAAGGTACAATCCAGCACGTTTATCATCTCTCCAGCCCAGACGTTGTTTTCCAAATATTGATGTTGGGGGGGGGGGGGGGGTCTTGTGTTGATATAGGGGGATGTTGTGGGTGTCTTGTGTTGATATAGGGGGATGTTGTGGGTGTCTTGTGTTGATATAGGGGGATGTTGTGGGTGTCTTGTGTTGATATAGGGGGATGTTGTGGGTGTCTTGTGTTGATATAGGGGGATGTTGTGGGAGGTCTTGTGTTGATATAGGGGGATGTTGTGGGAGGTCTTGTGTTGATATAGGGGGATGTTGTGGGGGTCTTGTGTTGATATAGAGGGATGTTGTGGAGGTCTTGTGTTGATACAAGGGGGTGTAAGTGTACTTGTGAGTGTCGGGTGTACTTATTGTGGGAATAATGGTTTATAGATTAGTGTATTATGTGCGTCACTATAGTAGTAAGTATAGAAAATGTTTTATTATAGAGTTGAGTGTGTATGTGCTGTTATATGTGTAAATTTGTCTCCTAAAGTGTATGTAAGTGTAGGAATAAGGCTGTACACATTAGCGTTGGGTGTATGTATAGCTACAGAATGGAGTGTGTATGGGCCAGTGTAAGGTGTATGTATCAGTTTATAGGTGAGGTTCTCTGTGTCGGTGTAGAGTGTATTAGGGTGTGTATCTGTGTATATCGTAAGGGCACTGTGTGTGTGTGTGTGTGTGTGTGTGTGTGTGTGTGTGTGTGTGTGAAGGATATGTAAGTATATGATACATATGTAAGTATCAACTGAATATACTATTTGGACGTAAGAATGAGGGTGTCTGTATGAGTGTAGATGTGGAGGTGTTTGTGTGTGGATGTAGAGTGGCAGTGTGTGTGTGTGTGTGTGTGTGTGTGTGTGGGATGGGGTGTAGTCGTAAGTTGTAGATAAGTGTAGTGGTGTGGATGTAAGGTTAAGGATAGGAGAGATGCGTATGGATGTAGTGGTGAGGATAGATGCGTACGTATGTGTGGTTAAGGATAGGAGAAGTGTGGTGTGTGTGTGTGTAAGGTTGAGGATCGGGGAAGCTGTGGCGGAGGTGGTGAAGTGAGGGGTCAGGTGTGTGGCTTGGTGGCTGCCGGGGAGACTGATGGTGTCCTCAGCGCTGGCTGCTTGCAAAGGTCACCGAGGGGCGTGGTCGGCCCCTGCATGCTGCCCCGCCACTGGTGTGGCGGGCCCGGCCGGCGCGCTGTCATTGGCCGGCCGGCGTAGTTTCCGGCGTGGGGGGACCAATCGTCGTTGGTGCCGGGTGGCGGGGACGGGCCAATGGGAGCGGCGGGCGGCCACCATCCGTCGTGGTGTCGCCCCGCCGACCGTCATTACTGCACACCTCCCAAATGACACACATTACCTGGCCACCAGCCGCTCCACACTGTATTATTACCCACCAACAACATGGCAAACCTTATTAACCCACGCTAATATGGCGCCGCTCCTCTGTAAACCCTCCCTCCCGCACCCACTCCCTCCCTCCACACACACCCCTGCCGGGCGGGCGGGCCCGGCCCCTGCCGTTCGCCCCTGCCGCGCCTCCGTCAGTAGGGAGAGTGTAGCCAGGGAGGAGCAAGCCAGGCTGTGCTGCCGGCCGGAGCCACACAACATCAGGCCTAATTATCATGGCCACGACCCTGGCCAGCGCGCACCAGGGGCGTACGCCGGGCGACCCCCGAGCCGCGCCGCTCCCGCCCTACCGCCCTCCCGCGGTAGGGCGGGTTGCGGCGCGGCTCCAAGGCCCAGGGCTTGGCGCTGTGCTCTTCCTCTCTCTCTCTCTCTCTCTGCCTCCCTCCCCTCCTCCTGCGGGCTGGTATTGATGGGGGTAAGTAGCGAGAGAGTGACTGTACGACACGTATATTGGTTTTCAACTGAACTGCCCCTGCCTTCATACGTGGCCTGGCCTCCTCCTCCTCCACCCTCCCCTCACCACCACTCACGGCTCTCACAGCTGGCCTCCTTCTCCGCCGCTTCTCCTCACCCACGGCTCTCCCCGACCTACACTACCGCCTGGCCTCTCCCACAAGCCACGGCTCTCCCCGGCCTTCTTTCCCACCTTACGCTCCCTTTTCCACCACCCATCTCCCTACCACCCGCCTCACCTTCTCTCTCCCAGCCTCCCACCCACCTGTCTCACTCACCCTTACTCTCCCTGCCACCCGCCTTCCTCACCCACCCTCACTCTCCCTGCCACCCACCTCACTCCCCTTCCCTCTCAGTTCCCCCATTCTCCATTCCACCCACCTCATTCCCCACTCTCACTCCCAGCCACCACACTCCCATCCATTCTCCCTGCCATCCATCTCAATCTCACACTCTCCCTGCCACCCGCCTCGCTCCCCTCCCTTCTCTCCGTCACCCATTTAAATCCCACACTTTTCCTGCCACCCATCTTACTCCTCACACTCCCTGCCACCCATCTCACTCCCCGCTCTCCCTGCCACCCACCTCACTCCCCACTCTCCCTGCCACCCCTCCCCCCCCCGTCACTTTCCACCCTCCCTGTCACCCACTTCACGTTCCGCTTTCCCTACCTCTCACCTCACGTCTTACTCTCCCTACCTCTCACCTCACGTCACACTCTCCCTACCTCTCACCTCACGTCACACTCTCCCTATATCTCTCTCTTCTCTTCGAACCAACGCCCTTCATTCTTTTTGCTCCTTCTCTCCAGTCCTCTCACTCCCCTCTCCCCGTCTCCTCCATCACTTCTTCCCATTCCCCTCTCTCCCCTCCCTCAGTTCTATTCCTCCAGGTCGTCAGTCCCATCCATCTCCTGTCCCCTGTCTGCACCTTACCTCCCATCTCCCCAGTTCCCTCTCTCCCATCTCCCCAGTTCACTCCTTACCACCTTCCCAGTTCGCTTCATCTCCTGTCCGCAGCTCCTCTCCTCCCATTTCCTCTGGCCCCCCTCCCTCCTATTTCCCCAGCCCCTTCCCTCTCATCTCCCCCAATCCTCTTCCTCCCATTTTCCCTGATCCCAGCCTCCCCTCCCCAACACCCTATTATCACCCCTTTACTTTTTCCAGCCCCATCCTTAACCTCTCCCCAGTTTCCTCCCCAACCCTATCCCTCATCCCCCGATAGCCTCCCTGCCACATTCCACATCCCTTTCTCCTCTCCCCAGTTTTTCCCTTCTCCCTCCTCTCTTCCCTTCCTCTCCCCAGTTTTCTCCTTCTCCCTCCTCTCTTCCCTTCCTCTCCCCGAATCCTATCACTGCTATCCCCAAGTCCCCTCCCTCCACTATCCTCAGTCCCCTCCTGCTCTCTCTCCCCCACACACCCTTCCATCCCCTTTCTCTGGTCTCTTTTTCTCCCTCCCTGATCCTCTCCCTTTGCTCTCTTCCTCCTCCTCCGTTCTATCTCCCCAGTTCCTTCTCCTCCCCTTTCCACAGATTCCTCCCTCCAGTTTCCCGTCCTCTCTCTCTCTCTCTCTCTCTCTCTCTCTCTCTCTCTCTCTCTCTCTCTCTCTCTCTCTCTCTCTCTCTCTCACCCTAGGCCCTCCCTTTCCCTCCAGTTTCCCGTCCCCCCCCCCTCTCTCTCTCTCTCTCTCTCTCTCTCTCTCTCTCTCTCTCTCTCTCTCTCTCTCTCTCTCTGTCTCACCCTAGGCCCTCCCTTTCCCTCCAGTCTCCCTAGTCCCCTCCCCCCACCCCGCCCTTCACTCCCTTCTCCCCAACCTGCTTCATTCCATCTCCGTAATTCCTTCCCTCCCCTCACCCCATTTCCATCGCTCTAGTCTTCCCATTCCCCCCCTCTCTCTCTCTCTCTCTCTCTCTCCCGAATTCCACCCCCTCCCCTCCCCTCCTACTCCCCAGTCTCCTCCTTCCTACTCCCTAGTCCCATTTCTTCCCTTTTCCAAGTCTCTCTTCCCCATCCCCAATCCCCTCTCTCTCCCCATTCCTTCACCATTCCACATCTATCCATCTCTTTCATAGCATTTTATTCTTTTCCATCTCTGCTATCTCACTGTGTGTCATTTCCTTTTCCGCTGCTTTATATATATATATATATATATATATATATATATATATATATATATATATATATATATATATATATATATATATATATATATATTGCCGCTGTCTCCCGCGTTTGCGAGGTAGCGCAAGGAAACAGACGAAAGAAATGGCCCAACCCCACCCCCATACACATGTATATACATACGTCCACACACGCAAATATACATACCTACACAGCTTTCCATGGTTTACCCCAGACGCTTCACATGCCCTGATTCAATCCACTGACAGCACGTCAACCCCGGTATACCACATCGATCCAATTACTCTATTCCTTGCCCTCCTTTCACCCTCCTGCATGTTCAGGCCCCGATCACACAAAATCTTTTTCACTCCATCTTTCCACCTTCAGTAACATACCAGTATACATAGTATAACCTGTTGTGGGGACTAGGGTATGGCTAGGCAGTGGTTATACTCCCAGTTGATGAATCATAATACCATTATATCGACATGAGTATACCATGTGAATAATGATATATCATATACCACGAGTTTGATGACGCACAACGTGAGTATAACGACAGACTCTCTTATACCATAAGAATAATCACATACTCTCGTATGAGTATAGTGACATACATTCTTATAACACAAGTAATATGTTATATCTTTGTAAACCACAGGTATTATACTATTCTCTTATATCACGCATACAATGGTAGACTTCCATATACCATGATTTTGCCGTGAAGTATGACGTTATACCACTGTGAGTATAACAATATATGAGTCTCTTGACGCTGTTGTAGTACGAGGCTGTCGATATATTGTTATACATTGATATAATCTGTTATATCACGGGCCTACTGACGTATTGTGCCATGCCTCGGAACTTCTGACATACTCCATCATACTCTGAGACTTATGACATATTCGACATACCTTGAATCTCACAGGGGATTTTCTGTTGTACCTGGAGAATGCGAACATATCATAGTATACTCCAAGTTGAATGACATAGCTACGACACCATAGGCATGTATGTTATATGTTAAGAGCATACCACAAGCATACTCTCACGTCCCGCAAGTGTGCTGTTATATACCTCAAGACGGAAGAGATTCTCGGTATACTTAGATTATACTGGGGTTTACCTGTAATATTCCTTGGGTTGGGTCGTTGGTCGACCAACCTGTTGGAAGCCGTAGCCCGCAGGCCCCAACAGAGACCCGACAGCCTAGCTGTCCAGCACACTTTGTATATACTCGTCTTGAGCATAGGTCTCCTTAAGCTCCCTGCTGTGCCTTCTACGGTACTTCTGATGGCTCGTGGCAAGGGACATGTTCCAAGTCTCGAACGCCCTTGGAGGCTTAGAGACTTCCTCTCTCTCTCTCTCTCTCGTCTAGTACTGCATATCGCACCTTTGGATTTCAGCGATAGTTCTGTCATTTCCGATCCTAAGTGTGGGACAGTCCCTTCTAGGATTCTCCAGGTATACACGTATACGTGATGATATACCTCTGCCGCCCTGCGGCGCCCCAAGGGAGTACAGCCTCAGTGATTTCAACCGTCCCCCAATAATTTAGTTTCTTTACCAAGTTAATGTTGACAGTAGGGAAAAAATATCTATGAACACTTTCTGATTCTGCACTTTCACTTGTTGCCGTATACGATGGACTGTATATGTTGAATGTTACAACATAGCAAGGTTCTATTCATGGGAGAATCAGCTCCTTGAGCAGTATCGTCGCTGGATCTTCCCTTGTCTTGAAAGTCCGCAGGAGCCATCCCACCATCCCTCTGAAGGGGGCAGCCGTTGTAGCCGACACCGAGGTTTCTTAGACATTATGATATCGAGGTTTGCCAAATCATCCGGCAAGTTTATGGCATGAGTCTCTGTCCGTTTCAGCAAATTTGTGGGGTGGTTTTTCTTCACTTTTCTCATACACCGCAAGAGTTGAAATTCACCTCCGGTAAAAAGCATGTTGTTCGCGGTGTCCCAGTGGAACACACTTCATTTACATCTCTTTGTAGCCTCTCAGCGTCCTCTCTTGACGTGAGGATCATACTTATTCTGTCATCATGTGCAGACGATAATCGGGAACTATGACGTGTTCGCGTCGTTGTCAGACATAAGAATGAGGAACTGGAGGGGTCCAAACACAGCACCTTAGGAATGCCAGAGATGACATGGTTGGCAACTACGTATTGTGGTCTGATACTTGAAGAGCTGCATATTTCTGTCTACCTCCCAGTTTCATTTCATGTATGACCATCGTAAAGTGGATCCTATGCCTTGGCGTAATAGCCACATTCACCAAGTGGTTTCGCAAAAATCTGACCCAGTCGCATTGGCACCTTGTTCTCGTCAGCCATACCAATCTTATCGTAGTTGTCAGACGGATTGAGAGAGAGAGAGAGAGAGAGAGAGAGAGAGAGAGAGAGAGAGAGAGAGAGAGAGAGAGAGAGAGAGAGAGAGAAGGGAGGGCAAGGATCGATCTCCCTCTGCTCTGAAACCCATGTTTTCCTGGGGTTGTGTAGACATGTCCACGTCCATAAACTCGAGTCGGTCTGCCTCTAAGGACGCTCGTGGAGGCTCTGGTGACACGAGACGTCTGCGCTACCTAGTCGGGAGTTGGCGTCTGCGTGATTAACATCATTGTGAAGATGGCCATCTGGATCACACATCCAGTCTCTCAGGGATGATGGCAGACTCTTAGAATCGCTTCTCCAGTGAGGGTACGCGCGACACTAGTGCGAGAGATGGTCTAAAGCGTTGCTGGATGAAGACGTGGGGTTTCCACAGGTGGGATCTGGTCCTTTGGGGGGTGTCGAGTGCGTGGAACATGTTCTCGATGATCCTCTCGAATTCCCCTTGGTGAGGTAGTGGTGTCTGTTGTAAGGAATTGCCTACCATTTAGGAGGGAGTTCACCGCAGGTTGTTTCTACTTAAGATGGCGTTTCGCTCGCTGAATATACCGATCTGTGTTGCTTTCTTTTTTCTTTTTTTTTCTTTAAATCTCGCTCTTCTTTTCATCGACGACCTCCTGTCTTTAACTCGGCGATTACCAGATTACACTCACAAGTCATCACGTCGCCAACAACACTCTGCGTTCGTCCACTTCTTCCACACCTTCTCTAACGTCTTTTCCTCAGCGCGCGCGCGCCCGTCTCATCGCGTTACGACACGGGAATAAAACCCTACGCTCACATTTGAATGGGGAGGGTGGACGTAACTGACCAAGTTTAACTCGCCGTATTTTCTTCCTGTTTTGTTTTTCCATTCTCTCTCTCTCTCTCTCTCTCTCTCTCTCTCTCTCTCTCTCTCTCTCTCTCTCTCTCTCTCTCTCTCTCTCTCTCTCTCTCTCTCTCTCTCTATCTATCTATCTATCTCATCTCATCTCATCTCATCTCTCTCTCTCTCTCTCTCTCTCTCTCTCTCTCTCTCTCTCTCTCTCTCTCTCTCTCTCTCTCTCTCTCTCTCTCTCTCTCTCTCTCTCTCTCTCTCTCTCTCTCTCTCTCTCTCTCTCTCTCTCTCTCTCTCTCTCTCTCTCTCTCTCTCTCTCTCTCTCTCTCTCTCTCTCTCTCTCTCTCTCTCATCTCATCTCATCTCATCTCATCTCTCTCTCTCTCTCTCTCTCTCTCTCTCTCTCTCTCTCTCTCTCTCTCTCTCATCTCATCTCATCTCATCTCTCTCTCTCTCTCTCTCTCTCTCTCTCTCTCTCTCTCTCTCTCTCTCTCTCTCTCTCTCTCTCTCTCTCTCTCTCTCATTTCATCTCATCTCATCTCATCTCATCTCATCTCTCTCTCTCTCTCTCTCTCTCTCTCTCTCTCTCTCTCTCTCATCTCATCTCATCTCATCTCTCTCTCTCTCTCTCTCTCTCTCTCTCTCTCTCTCATCTCATCTCATCTCATCTCTCTCTCTCTCTCTCTCTCTCTCTCTCTCTCTCTCTCTCTCTCTCTCTCTCTCTCTCATCTCATCTCATCTCTCTCTCTCTCTCTCTCTCTCTCTCTCTCTCTCTCTCTCTCTCTCTCTCTCTCTCTCTCTCCTCTATCTATCTATCTATCTCATCTCATCTCTCTCTCTCTCTCTCTCTCTCTCTCTCTCTCTCTCTCTCTCTCTCTCTCTCTCTCATCTCATCTCATCTCTCTCTCTCTCTCTCTCTCTCTCTCTCTCTCTCTCTCTCTCTCATCTCATCTCATCTAATCTCTCTCTCTCTCTCTCTCTCTCTCTCTCTCTCTCATCTCATCTCATCTCATCTCTCTCTCTCTCTCTCTCTCTCTCTCTCTCTCTCATCTCATCTCATCTCTCTCTCTCTCTCTCTCTCTCTCTCTCTCTCTCTCTCTCTCATCTCATCTCATCTCATCTCTCTTCTGATGGCTCTGTATATGCCACCAGTTAGCACGGTGAACATATTGGGTCTCACCGTAACATTTGATCTATCCTGGGAACCCCAACCTTACACCTTTACCTAAGTTTGGGAGTTCTCTTCACGTGACGAAAAACAAAAGAAAAAAAAAGAGATGTCCTTTTTCTCATCTGGACACTTCTCTTCGCCCGCGAGATGGGAATGGAATCGTTCTTTTAAAAGACGCTGTTCTGTGATATCTTAGAGGGTGGTTCTGCCTCGTTGTATTGTTTCGCAGGGTCGAGTTTCAAGCAGTCCGACTTGTTAACCGTCACAGTCTGACCTCAAGATTTGACCCATCTTGCCCTACCCCGCCTTACGCCGCAGTGTTAATTCTCTTTCCCCCTGTGGAGCGGGGTGGCGCCGGAAATGGATGAAGGCAGGCAAGTATGAATATATATATATATATATATATATATATATATATATATATATATATATCCCTGGGGATAGGGGAGAAAGAATACTTCCCACGTATTCCCTGCGTGTCGTAAAAGGCGACTAAAAGGGGAGGGAGCGGGGGGCTGGAAATCTTCCCCTCTCGTTTTTTTTTTAATTTTCCAAAACAAGGAACAGAGAAGGGGGCCAGGTGAGGATATTCCCTCCAAGGCCCAGTCCTCTGTTCTTAACGCTACCTCGCTAAAGCGGGAAATGGCGAATAGTTTGAAACAAAAGAAAAATATAAATATATATATATATATATATATATATATATATATATATATATATATATATATATATATATATATGTTTGTGTATGTATATGTCGATATGGGCGTTTATGTATCTATGTGTGTATATGAGTGGATGGGCCATTTCTTCGCCTGTTTCCAGGCGCTACCTCTCTGACGCGGGAAACAGCGATCAAGGATAGTCGTCGTATATCAATTTGGCTTTTACGTAGACGTACCCGCTTGTGTGGTCCCGCCAGTAACAAGCTTCACGTTTTCCTCAAGCTTCTTTCCTTACAACGGTAAGCTTTGGAACTACGGACCTCCTCCTGGCTTTCGTAAACAGTGTCTGGAGCGAGTTGGTTACACGTGATATAACGCACTGTCATGTGATATGACGTCACCAGCGCCCGTAGCTTCCTCGGAGCATGACGTCAGAGGGGGTATGGGTTGGTCGTCTGTGTTGTGACGTCACGGATTCCATGGTACACCCGGACTGTGACGTCACGCGTCCAGTGAGTGGTCTCCCAGCTTATGACGTCATAGACTTGTGTTCCTGGAATCTTCTAGAATTTTGTCATGTTTGTAGGACCCTAATTCCTTAAGGATCCCAAACTATGGATGTATTTTGTATATTCGTACTTCATGAATTTCCCCTGTTCATCATATTCATCAAAATATATCACCTTTTTCCCTGTCAAAAATTTGTACTAAAAAAAAATACCTGAAATGCAAAATGTATGAAAAAAATATCATATTTCGTGAATTACGAAACGTATAGATTTATTGAGGAAAAGATATTCGTATCGTATATTCCCCGAGGTCAGCCATAACAGTATGTTTTGAATACCCTTGATATTTGTAGAGGAAGAGGCGAATATTTGTCAAGTTTTGCATTGCATGAAAAGCAATTAATGATGGAAACCACGCCCCCCCTCACCCACCCCACACATCCCCGCCTTCGTATTCTCTTTCAAGACAGATGGGGAGCATTTCACAACATGTGTTGTTCGTTGGTTGTTTGGGTTGTTACGACATGCTGTTCGTTGGTCGTTTAGGGGTTGTTTGGTTGGTCTTCAGGCCTGTCCACTGCCATTGAGTCATTAAGACCGTCAACGTAAAAGTTACACATCCACCAAACACATCTTCAACGCCTCCCTCAGGTGTTGAAGATCGTTCTAAGACCACATATAAATATGTATACATACACCCTCTCTCACTATATGGCCCATGCAACATATTGACATACACATGGTCATGATATACTCCCTCAGTCAACATATCTTAAGAAGTGTCATACAAGAAACATATTGACATACACATGATCATGATATACTCCCACTCAGTCAACATATCTTAAGAAGTGTCATACAAGGAACATATTGACATACACATGATCATGATATACTCCCTCAGTCAACATATCTTAAGAAGTGTCATACAAGGAACATATTGACATACACATGATCATGATATACTCCCACTCAGTCAACAGATCTTAACAAGTGTCATACAAGGAACATATTGACATACACATGATCATGATATACTCCCTCTCAGTCAACATATCTTAAGAGGTGTCATACAAGAAACATATTGACATACACATGGTCATGATATACTCCCACTCAGTCAACAGATCTTAAGAAGTGTCATACAAGAAACATATTGACATACACAGATCATGATATACTCCCTCAGTCAACAGATCTTAACAAGTGTCATACGAGTATAGTGAAGGAAGCTGGGAATAAGATTTTTCTCGAGGGCCTTCACTTATGGTCTTTACGAAGACATCTCTTCCAGATCCAGGGGTCTGTAGGTGTGTTCATATAAGACATATGTCTTTTTTTACAAAGAAAAAAACACCAGGTTGTGTGTTTCAACCTTCCCTGACATCATCGCTCAAACAGCCCGAAGTTCGGAGTTTCGGTAAACTTGTGGAAACCCTCGATCGCGATTGTAAATGATGGAGATGATCGTTCATTAATGAATAACTCATTATGTGATCCCTGGAGGAGCAATAGTCACGTCTGACAAATCTGCTTCATGAATTTTATGGTATACCAGCACGCCTGATGAAAGCAAAGCGGTTGACTCCATTCTCTTGAAGTTCCCGAAAAACTTTCGATCACATTATTTTCTTTCAGTCGAAAGAGATATACCGGTAGAAGTTGAGTCACGTGATGTAGAGGGCGAGGTTGTACTTCCGTGGTTGAGAAATTGGTTGATTTGGCCGTAAACATAATGTGACGATTGATGGTCAACTTCTAGAATGGTAAGACGTAACAAGTGGCGTGCCACAGGGATCAGACTTTGGACCGATTCTCTTTCTGGTATATATATATATATATATATATATATATATATATATATATATATATATATATATATATATATATATATATATATATATATGTTAACGACGTTACTAATGGGATCATGCTGTAGACTATTAAAATTCGCTGTGGGCATGGAACTTGGAAGTAAAACAGCCAAAGAGATTGAACGTTGACATTTTTAAGCTAGACAAAATAATGTACTGCGCTCACAGCTGCTAGAATATATTTTGGGGCTCACGTGTACTAAATGTATTTTGAATACAGTACCATACGCAGCAGTAGTAAAAACGAAAAGACGACATATAAGACTCTCTCGAGGTGCATAAGATAAATTCGAGGGCAAAGACTTATGTGTAATAATGTCCAATGACCGAGCCAAATAGTAAGGTGAGCAAGAGAAGAAATAGAGGAAGAAGAAGAGGAAGAAGAAGAAGAAGAAGAAGAAGAAGAAGAAGAAGAAGAAGAAGGAGAAGAAGATGAAGAAGATAAAGAAAAAGAAGAAGAAGGAGAAGAAGATAAAGAAGAAGAAGAAGAAGAAGAAGAAGAAGAAGAAGAAGAAGAAGAAGAAGAGTATAAAGAAGAAGAAGAATGTAAAGAAGAAGAAGAAGAAGAAGAAGAAGAAGAAGAAGAAGAAGAAAAAGAATATAAAGAAGAAGAAGAAGAAGAAATGGCCACATTGTTGGCCCATATTCCTTCAAGTCACAGAAGATAAATATCATCGTTTTCTTCCACTTCACTTCTGGTGGAACCCCCCCAGAGTGAATACTGCCCTCAGATTTGATCGCTCTGTGTGAGATTAGGTCCAGCGGCGACCTGCCAACACGATCCCCGCGCACTGGGGAAACCAAACCCCGTGAGAGCGGGTGAGACGACCTGAAGTTATCTTCAGAAAAAAAGAAAAAAGAAGAAGTTCAAGAGGAGATTTGATGCTGGTGTTGCAGAGCTATGAAAAGGCTTCACCGGTCTTGATGTAGGCAGCCATTTGAGACTAGAACAAGTCTGATTACGTGAGTGGTCACTTATTGGAGCGTCTTCCCCAAACGAGAGCCTTTGACACCAACACTAGAAATGTGTTTTAAGAATCAAACTGGCTTTGATCAAATGACTTGTATTTACGTCGTCCGGTTTAGAATCATGAACTTGCTATGTATTTGCTTTTGTATTTGTCTGTAGTAATGTCTGATGTGTAATCATATGTTATTTATTATTATTATTATCATTATTATTATTATCATTATCATAACCATCATCATCATCATCATCATTATCATCATTATCATTATTATTATTGTTATTATTATTATTATTATTATTATTATTGTTATTATCATTATTATTATTATTATTATTATTGTTATTATTATTATTATTATTATTATTATTATAGTTATCATTATTATCATTATTATTATTATTATTATTATTATTATTATTATTATTATTTTTATTATTATTATTTTTATTATTATCATTATTATTATCATTGTTGAACCCCGCTGCTAAGTAAGATGTATTTTTACTTCTGTCTATCCTTCATAATTCAGTATTTCTTCATAGTCTCAAAAGATATTATTACTCTCTGTCAGTCTACATCCGTCTGCTGCTCGTGTTCCCAACTAGGACCGAGTGAAAAGCCATCTTAATAATCTTTCTTTCTTCATCCATTTCCTCCAGATGAGGCAGCCATCTTAGCTTTGCTTGCTCAGCTCTTCTCATCCGAGGTATTGCGTTTTCTTTTTTTCTTTGTATCCTTTTCTCTCTCTCTCTCTTGGAGAGATCTGATACTTTGGAGATCTGATACTTTGGAAAATTGGCCAGCGTAGGGTAGAGTCCAAAGTTTGAATCTCTGGGAACTGGCCAGTTTGAGTGTCGAGGCCCAGTTATGAATTTCCGGGAACTGGTCTTGTGTCTTACGAAAACGTAGGGTTTCGGGGGTCACTGTTGTGGTGCTGAGTGGTGGCATTTTCCTCCGTCTGGATCAGGCCACACAGACGTGGTTTTGATATACGGGTGCAACTGAGATGTCCCCTTCCTTGGTCCTGGAGTCTTGATCTGGTGGTGTTCAGCAAGTCTTTTGTTGGTCCTCCGCGTCTTTATTTGTGCTGTCTTGCCAATTGAAACGTTTGACATATATATATATATATATATATATATATATATATATATATATATATATATATATATATATATATATGAATTAGATTTATATTGAATATTAAATTTATGTGTATATATATATGAATATATATATGAATATATATGAATATATATATGAATTAGATTTATATTGAATATTAAATTTATATATATATATATATATATATATATATATATATATATATATATATATATATATATATATATTTATATATATATATATATATAATCTGATATCTTTAATTTGTGGCTCGAATTTCTTTTTTCACTTGATGTTTTCTTCAGTTTAAAAGAAACCTCATTTCTAGTTAGTATTGAACTTTTATTCGTTTTTACATGACTTTGGAAAAAAGAAAAGAATCTCTTTGACAATTTATCTTTTTTTTTCTTAAAAAAAAAAGTTTTTTTTTTTGGCATGACGGTAAACTTTGTATTTACGAGTGAAACTTCAGAAAGGTCAGACTTCAGAGTACTCTAAGACTTCAGGTTTCTGTCAACGCCCCATCCCCCCTCCACACACAACACACACACACACACACACACACACACGCCATTTTCTTCCAGAGTCATGTTGCAGAAGCACCGTTTTCTTTTTCCTTTTTTTTTCCCCTAGGCGTTGTGTCGCTGTGTTGGGTGGTAGTGTAGGAGCGCGTGTGGTAGTGATAGAGGTAGTGGTGGTAGCAGTAGTGGTAGGTGGTAGAGTGGTAGTGGTAGAGTAGTAGGAGGAATGGGGAGGGGGTAGGTCGATAGGTAGGTAGGTGGGGAGGAGGAGGGTAAGAGAAGGGAGTGTAGGAGGGTAGTAGGGATGGTATGAGGGAGTGTAGGAGGGTAGTATGGATGGTGGGATTCGGAAGGAGGGAGTGTGGGAGGGTAGTAGGAGGAGGGAGGGAGTGTAGGAGGGTAGTAGGGATGGTAGGAGGGAGTGTATGAGGGTAGTAGGGATGGTAGGAGGAAGGAGGGAGTGTAGGAGGGTAGTAGGAGGAGGGAGGGAGTGTAGGAGGGCAGGAAGGGCAGTAGTGAGATGGAGGGGGTGTAGAAGGGTAGTGGGAGGAGGAAGGAGTGTAGGAAGATAGAGAGGGTAGTAGTAGTAGTAGTAGGAGGGTAGTAGGAGGGAGTGAGTGAGAAGGGAGGGTAGTAGGAGGAGGGAGGGAGTGTAGGAGGGTAGTAGGGAGGGTAGTAGTAGTAGGAGGAGGAGGGAGGGAGTGTCGGAGAGTAGCAGGGAGGGTAGTAGTAGTAGTAGTATTAGTAGTAGTGGTAGGAGGAGGAGGAGGAGGGAGTGAGTATAGGAAGGTAGTGGCAAGGGTAGGAGGAGGAGAAGGGAGGAGGAGGAGGAGGAGGTAATCATTAGAATTTATGGTCACGTTACCAGTAATTTGACGGGGACTTCTCCTCACGTGTGTGTGTCATTAGGTGGGATAACTCATTTCTATCAGGTGAGGTTGGCAGCTGGACGAGTCACGACCTGGGTGATGCATCCCCGCGATATACTACGCCAAACCTAGCATCCGACGCCGCTTTACGACGGACGGGCGCCCACCACCATCACCACCCCCCAAAAAAATATGCCCTCAGATACAGAAGGGGCTCGGGCGGGCCCAAGGATACGGGTGGTGTCTTGCGTGACTGTCAGGGGCTCCAGCCTCGACTCCTGAAGGTTCCATCACCACCATCATCATCTCCTCCTCCTACAGACACACACACACACACACACACACACACACACACACACACATACACATACATATACTCATCGACCTGGCGCCACCATCACCATCACCATCACTCCCTTCCCCCCCATTTCTCCTG
This sequence comes from Panulirus ornatus, assembly GCF_036320965.1. Classification (NCBI taxonomy): domain Eukaryota; kingdom Metazoa; phylum Arthropoda; class Malacostraca; order Decapoda; family Palinuridae; genus Panulirus; species Panulirus ornatus. Next base: position 20,810,388 of record NC_092257.1, on the reverse strand, counting down.
CCCCATTCTCCTCCTGCTCGCCTCCCTCCTGGTTTGATGGGTTGATGGGCTGGGTTGACTGGCTGCTGTCGTGTCCCGTCCCGTCCCGTCCCCTCCGCCTCCGCCATTTCTCTCGTCGGATATGATTGGCTGTCTTCATGTACGTCTGCTCTCTCTCTCTCTCTCTCTCTCTCTCTCTCTCTCTCTCTCTCTCTCTCTCTCTCTCTCTCTCTCTGGTATGGCGTGGTTGACCTTAATGAAAATCAAATACGGATTCAAATTTTGATGATTTGGGGGGGTGGAGAACCCCCCCTCCTCTTCTTCCCCCCTTGAGGTCTTGCGTGCATCCCGTTTTCTTTCCCGGTGAAGTATTGATTCAGGTGTGTACATTGTGTGTTTTGCTGTGTAGCCCAGTCTGGGTTACCTGCCTTTAGGTGTCTGTCTGTTCCACATTATGTAGTGCTTGTATTCCCCCAGTTTTATACTTTGGATGTGGTATACACGTGAAACCTTCTGTGTTTCACTGTGGCGCCTGTGTACATTTCTATGTCTCCCAGTATGGTACCTGTTGTACCCTTCTATGTCAACCAATATGGTGCCTATTGTACCCTTCTATGTCTCCTAGTATGGCATCTGTTGTACCCTTCTATGTCTCCCAGTATGGTACTCTTTTGTACCCTTCTATATCTCCCAGTATGGCTCCTGTTGTACCCTTCTATGTCTCCCAGTATGGTACCTGTTGTACCCTTCTATGTCAACCAATATGGTGCCTATTGTACCCTTCTATGTCTCCTAGTATGGCATCTGTTGTACCCTTCTATGTCTCCCAGTATGGTACTCTTTTGTACCCTTCTATGTCTCCCAGTATGGCTCCTGTTGTACCCTTCTATGTCTCCCAGTATGGTACCTGTTGTACCCTTCTATGTCTCCCAGTATGGTACTCTTTTGTACCCTTCTATGTCTCCTAGTATGGCATCTGTTGTACCCTTCTATGTCTCCCAGTATGGTACTCTTTTGTACCCTTCTATGTTTCCCTGTATGGTTCCTTTTGTACCCTTCTTTGTCTCCCAGTATGGCACCTGTACCCTTCTGTGTCTCCCAGTATCGTACCCGTACCCTTCTATGTCACCCAGTATGGTACTTGTACCTTTCTGTATCACCCAGTATGGTTCCTGTATCTTTCTGTGTCACCCAGTATGGCAAGTGTACCCTTCTGTTTCGTTTGTATGGCACGTTCATTCCCCTATATATTTAAGAAAGCCGTACACAGAACCTCTGCGTATCTGCGTATACGCCTGGCTCCGTAACCCCTCTCCATCATTCACCATTCACACGCCTTGCCTTCTTGCAGTGAGCACGGCACTGCATCTGATCATTTCTGGCTGAACCCAAGATCTGAAAGATTGTGGTAGGTGGGGGGCGACGGGGGGTGTCGGGGGCGGGGCGCCCGACGCGTCGCACCATAGCTCAGTTTCAAGTCATGAGTATCCTATTTCAGTCCCTCTGTTTTCCCCATTTACTGTGTGTGCTATTTACTGCTTACACAGGCGTATAGCCGTGCTTGTGGTGGTGTTCCTTGCTACCTAGTAAGGGGTTGGTTGTGTATGTATGCCTCCGTCATCTGTGTCGTGTTCTATTTACGTCACGAAGGGTTTGTCTTCACCGCCCCACATCCTACCGTCTCGTTCCGCGTTCCTTCCTCGGCTGTGCCGTTCACTTCCCACCGTATCGTTCCGCGTTCCTCCCTCTACTGTTCCGTTCCACGTTCCTTTCCCCGGTATGGGTTCCTTATTAACCCCGGTAGTGCAGCGCGTGTTTCCCGTTCAAGGAAGAGGGCCGCCCCGCGCCACGCGCGCCACGCCCCGCGCCCCCAGAGGCGATGGGTCGAATCAGACTGGCTTGTTTTGGCTAAATGATTTATCACAGTCTAGTAATGTACCGAGGGAGAATTATTATTTATCATGGTTCTCATTATTCTAATTTGCGGAGGGGGTTGTTTAGTTACTGGAAGCATAATTGTCACTTGGTTGAAGCTGGTTAAATGAAAGTGAGTCTAATTGCCTGATGACCGTAAGTCTGGTTTACCCTCAGTGATTGTGGGGTGGAGGGGAGTGGGGGGGTTATTGTATTCAGTTGATTAAATCATTGATCATAAGTGGATAAATCATTACCTATGATTGCATGAATTATAGTTCTTAATGGCATGAATTATCGATGGTTCTAAAATTGCATAAATTATCCATGGTTTAATCTCGTGTATTTATTTATTTTTTTTAAGGGGGGGAGAAGAGAGGGGAGGGGGCAGAGTTAATATTGGATTAGGGTGAGGCGTGGTGTACACCACTGCCGGCCAGCCAAACTGCTTGTTGACGAATTGGGGTCGTCGGAACGACTCTTGTCCAGCGACAGGGAACGTCCAGCCGACCGACCATTTTGTGACCTGTCGCTCAGGAGTCGGTCGTTGTAGGGGGTGGGGTAGGGGGTGGGTAAACGACCATCAGGTCGATGTTAGGTATGGGGGAGGGGGGCGGGGGGGCAGGCGTTCCCCAGTCAGTACGTCCGGATCCATATAATGAGGTTGAATGTTACCCACGTTGACCCCCCTATATCACAATACTGAATGGAAAAAAAACAAAAAGGTTTTGATAGAAGCGTGTGTACGTGTGTGTGTGTGTGTGTGTGTGTGTGTGTGTTCGACGCTTGGGAACGACCCTAGGGCATGGTGGCTTGACCTTTGACCTGATCTTTAAGAATCCAGGTCAAAGGTTAGACCCCCTGGTATCCAAGGGCGGTACCGTCATGGCTCAGGCAGGTCGACGCACACCGCCATGTGAGGCAGGTTTCCATAATTTCCACAAGACAATATCTCGTTGATGTCTCTCGCGAGGACTTGACCCGCGGAGGAAGAAGAAGAAGAAGAAGAAGAAGAAGAAGAAGAAGAACCTCTTCCTCCTTCCCCTCTCACTCTCTCCCCCGCCCCACGAGAAAATTACACTAATTATGCAAATATCCGGTGGGGTGAGGGAGGGGCGAGGGGGCGAGACTTACCCCTTGACGGGTCGGATTAACGCATCTGTCTGTAACGTCACCTGAATAATTGTTTTTGTCGATGTGCGAGCATCGCAAGGCTCCTCCCTTACCCTCCTCCTGTAAGGGAGGGCCTTATCAACAAGGCCATGGGGTTCATGATGGTGGAGGAGGGGGGACGACGGGCCATCCTGGCTTTTACAGTGTGTGTGTGTGTGTGTGTGTGTGTGTGTGTGTGTGTACGTTCCACTGCAGTGGATATCACTGGAGATTTGGACAGTTCAGTGAAGTCTTTCACTGCTGCTCTCCTCCTGCAGGATGAGCAGTGAAAGCCTCTCTTCTTCTCTCTCTCTCTCTCTCTCTCTCTCTCTCTCTCTCTCTCTCTCTCTCTCTCTCTCTCTCTCCCCACCAGCCATCCTGCAGGACACACTCCTCCAACCACAAGTAGCGGGAGGGAGGAGCCTTTTCGGTGACCCTTGGAGCAGGGTCTCGGCGGGAGGAAGGAGTCCTTTCGGTGACCCTTGCAGGAGAATCTCGGCGGGAGGGAGGAGCCCTTTGGTGACCCTTGCAGGAGGATGTCGGCGGGAGGAAGGAGCCCTTTTGGTTACCCTGGGAGGGTCTCGGCGGGAGGGAGGAGCCCTTTCGGTGACCCTTGCAGGAGGATGTCGGCGGGAGGAAGGAGCCCTTTTGGTTACCCTGGGAGGGTCTCGGCGGGAGGGAGGAGCCCTTTCGGTTACCCTGGGAGGGTCATCTCGACTGAGCCTCCTGCAGTGTGGTATCCTACATTCAGTTGTGGGGTCGTGTTGCTTGGAGGAAAAAAGGGGACGCATTTTCAGGGGGTGGAAATAAATAAAGGGGAAGGGGAATGGGAAGAAGGAAGGGAATGGGAAGGGGCGAGGGGAATGGGAAGAGGGAAGGGGCGGGGGGAATGGGAAGAGGGAAGGGAATGGGAAGGGGCGGGGGGAATGGGAAGAGGGAAGGGAATGGGAAGGGGCCAGGGGAATAGTGATGGAGACGTGGGAGGTTTTGGTTCACATGACTTCTTCTTCTTGTTCTTGATCTATCATCGATTTGATTACGATAACACCAGAACCAGTTAGTTAACAGTGGGAGGCGGGAGCAATATGTTCGCTGAGAGAGAGAGAGAGAGAGAGAGAGAGAGAGAGAGAGAGAGAGAGAGAGAGAGAGAGAGAGTATAGTTTTTACGGTTTTTTTTTATAATTTCCTGATTTCTTTTTTCTTTTTATCTCTTTGTCATCTCTGGTGTGCCCACAGACCAGCGTCTGTGTCTCGTCTATGGCCATCTGTGCCAATTGAGTGAGTCACTGTGTCCCATTTCCCTGTGTCACTGTGTACCATTTGTTTGTGTCATTGTGTCCCATTTGATTGTGCCACTGTGTCCCATTTGACTGTGTCACTGTGTCCCATCTGTGTCTGTGTCCCATCTGTGTCACAGTGTTTCATATGTCTCAGTAGATTTCTTTAGAGTTTCACCTTTGTGGTTCTGTGTTGTGGTGGTGCTCTGGTCAGCCACGCCCCAAGGGCAAGGTGACAGGTGTGGTTGTGGTGGAGGTGACAAGTGTGGTTGTGGTGGAGGTGACAGGTGTGGTTGTGGTGGAGGTGACAGGTGTGGTTGTGGTGGAGGTGACACAGGTATCGTTGTGGTGGAGGTGACAGGTGTGGTTGTGGTGGAGTCGACAGGTGTGGTGGTGTTGGTGGCGGAGACAGATGTGGTGGTGGTGTTGGTGATTGTGATGGAGTTGACAAGCGTGGTGTTGGTGGTGGTGGTGGAGGTGACAGGTGTGGTGGTGATTGTGGCGGAGGAGGTGACAGATGTGGTAGTGGTGGTGTTGGTGATTGTGATGGAGTTGACAAGCGTGGTGTTGGTGGTGGTGGTGGAGGTGACAGGTGTGGTGTTGGTGGTAGCGTTGGCGTGTTGGTGGTGGTGGAGGTGACAGGTGTGGTGTTGG
>NC_092257.1:20787912-20802912 GCF_036320965.1 Panulirus ornatus | reverse complement strand
TTTTCTTACCCCAGAATACACGCTAACGCCTTTCTCATCCCACTGGTTTCCACACGGGAATATTTTGGAAGTGAACTCTCTCTCTCTCTCTCTCTCTCTCTCTCTCTCTCTCTCTCTCTCTCTCTCTCTCTCTCTCTCTCTCTCTCTCTCTCTCCCCCCTTAGCCACGGTCGAACTTACGGTCAAACGCGCTAGACAGCTGGACTGGTAGATACACAGTTAGGAGATGGGTAGCAACGAGATCGATAGACAGAGATAGACAGATATGTATATATCTTCTAGTACCAGGTATACCGTAGTCTGTGTCATGGTACTGAGGGACCATACCTTCCCCCAGCAACACTTGAGTGCCCACCCACCCCCCGCTTAAGCGCTGTGTCAACACAGTATTGGCTCTCAAGTACTTGTTAAATTCTGGGTACACTGTCTCCCTGCATTTAATTACCCGTGTAAGACGTGTGTGTGTGTGTGTGTGTCTGTAAAACCCATTGGAATAATTGTGTGTTGGGCTGGCATTTAACACCCGAGCGAGAGCGAATCTCGCCCGTGTGTGTGTGTGTGTGTGTGTACAGTGTTCTGGTTGTGTCATCATCTTCATAATTTGGTCACTATCACTCACTCATCTCGCTGGACGCTCTCACTCCCTCCCTCCCTCTCACTCTGAGAGAGAGAGAGAGAGAGAGAGAGAGAGAGAGAGAGAGAGAGAGAGAGAGAGAGAGAGAGAGAAAGAAAGAAAGAGAGAGAGAGAGAGAGAGAGAGAGAGAGAGAGAGAGAGAGAGAGAGAGAGGAGGCAGTAGTGTTTGTTGAAGGTCTTGTGCACGGAGGAGACGACTCTCCCCCTCCGGCCATTCGATCACTCATATCCTGAAAGATATGAGATTTCCATTTCATTTTTAGCTTCTCGTCTTTTCCCTCCCAGTTTCTAAGAAGCTTTGGTAAAAGTTGCTGGCGTTTCCTGCTGTGGTTTGAGTCTTGTGTGATCATTATTGATTTGTTTGTATAACGAAAGAGAGAGTTTTGCCCTTTCGTGTTGATCCGTCTCTTAACCTTGTATGTATATGCCTGAGGATTGGCGGAATGCATGAATAGTGCCATTGTATACAGAGGCAAAGTGTTCAGATTACAGAGAATATAAGTTTGTTGAGTATTCCTGGGAAATTGTGTGGGAGGGTATTGACTGAGAGGGTGAAGTCATGTACAGAGCATCAGATTGGGGAAGAGCAGTGTGGCTTCAGAAGTGGTAGAGGATGTGTGAATCAGGTATTTGCTTTGAAGAATGTATGTGAGAAATACTTTGAGAAAAAGATGGATTTATATGTAGCAATTATGGATCTGGAGAAGGCATATGATAAGGTTGATAGAGATGCTTTGTGGAAGGTCTTAAGAGTATATGGTTTCGGAGGTAAGTTGCTAGAAGTAGTGAAAATTTACACCCAGGATATAAGGCATGTGTACGAGTAGGAAGAAAGGAAAGTGATTGATTCCCAGTGAATGTAGGTCTGCGGCAGGGGTGTGTGATATCCCCATGGTTGTTTAATTTGTTTATGGATGGGGTGGTTTGGGAGGTAACAGCAAGAGTTTTGATTGAGGGGCGAGTATGCAGTTTGTTGGGGATGAGGACCTGGGATGTGAGTCAGTTGTTGTTCGCTGATGATACAGCGCTGGTGGCTGATTCGGGTGAGAAACTGCAGAAGTTGGTGACTGAGTTTGGTAAAGTGTGTGAAAGAAGAAAGCTGAGAGTAAATGTGAATAAGAGCAAGGTTATTAGGGTCAGTAGGGTTGAGGGATAAGTTGATTGAGATGTAAGTTTGAATGGAGAAAAACTGCAAGAAGTGAGGTGTTTTAGATATCTGGGAGTAGTGGACTTAGCAGCGAATGGAACCATGGAAGCGGAATTGTGTCACAGGGTAGGGGAGGGAGCGAAGGTTCTGGGAGCGATGATGAATGTGTGGAAGGCGAGAACGTTATCTCGGTGAGCAAAAGTGGGTATGTTTGAAGGAATAGTGGTTCCAACAATGTCATATGGTTGCGAGGCATGGGCTATAGACAGAGTTGTACGGAGGAGGGTGGATGTGTTGGAAATGAAATGTTTGAGGACGTATGCGGAGTGAGGTGGTCTGATCGAGTTAATAATGAAAGGGTAAGAGAGATGTGTGGAAATAGAAAGAGTGTGGTTGAGAGAGCAGAAGAGGGTTTGGTTTGGGCAAAGAGGATATATGTGTCAGAGGTGGAGGGAAGAAGGAGAAGCGGGAGACCAAATTGGAGGTGGAAGGATGGAGTGAAAAAGATTTTGAACGATCTGGGCCTGAACATACAGGAGGGTGAAAGGCGTACAAGGAATAGAGTGAATTGGAACGATGTGGTATACCGGGGTCGACGTGCTGTTACGGACTGAACCAGGGCATGTGTAGCATCTGGGGTAAACCATGGAAAGGACTGTGGGGCCTGGATGTGGAAAGGGAGCTGTGGTTTCGGTGCATTACACATGACAGCTAGAGACTGAGTGTGAACGAATGTGGCCTTTGTTGTCTTTTCCTAGCGCTACCTCGCGCACATGCGGGGGGAGGGGGTTGTCATTTCATGTGTGGCGGGGTGGCGACGGGAATGAATAAAGGCAGACAGTATGAATTATGCACATGTGTATATATGTATATATCTGTGTGTGTATATATATGTATACGTTGAGATGTATAGATATGTATATGTGCGTGTGTGGACGTGTATCTATATACAAGTGTATGTGGGTGGGTTGGGCCATTCTTTCGTCTGTTTCCTTGCGGTACCTCGCTAACGCGGGAGACAGCGACAAAGTATATATATATATATATATATATATATATATATATATATTATATATATATATATACATACATATATACCCTAGTTACGACAGGTACCCATTTCGACCAGGGCTCGTTGCCCTATTCGGAACACGAACCTGGTTGGGCGCTACACTGTCCACTGCTGCTTTACGGAGGTTCGTGTCCGTGTGTGTGTGTGTGTGTGTGTGTGTGTGTGTGTGTGTGTGTGTGTGTGTGTGTGTATGTATGTATGTAAGATTCCCTACTTGCATTGTACCGGGAGGGCGTTTTACACTCGTGGGGTCCCTATATCGTGAACCACCTCTACTTCATCCATCTGTTCAAACGTCTGTATGCTCCTAGTATTATTAACAGGTTCATGTCAACAGTGTATTCAATTTATCTTTTCTGATAAATGCCGTGTTTACCATCTTGCTATGGCCTCCAGTTGATTTTGTTTTCTGTTCATCATAAGAAGGGAGTCACTTTTGACACTCATATTGATTACTGGGAGGCTGGGATCAAGTCACCCCTTACTCTTCCCTCCTCCACGTTGGGTATTTCTATAACCTTAAGTCTTTCCCCGTAACTCAGTTGTCTTTATTGTGTCACTGTCTTTGTTGCTCTTCTCCGCACCTTCTCTAGCATTCATGATAAGTGCAGTGACCAAACTAGGAGAAGCAGATTCTGCTATGTTGTTGGCCTATCGTCCGGTGTGTACACCCGACAGAACGTTTCCTTGAATTGGATTCTGATATATGGCATTAAACACAGTGTTTCCCCTGACATCTGTCCTATTGTGGGAGGAGGGGCTTTGACGACAAGGCTAGGTGCATTCGTGACCTTCAAGGTCCCACTCACACACGGATTCCTGTAGCTAGCTTGTATCATGGTAGATGGTGCTCTCATCTATGCCCTCTTTCACTGTTTCCCCTCCTCATTACTTCACATTCGTTCGGGCTAGATTATCATCATCCATGATTCACACCAGTATGGAGATTTGTCTCAGTCCTCTTTGCTTCCCTCGTGACCTTGGCATCATCGACAAATAGATTCAGCTGTGAGTCCGATCTTTTTCCATTCAAGAAGAACAGTGGTTCCAGGATTGAGCCTAGCGGCACGCCACTGGATATCCCTGAGCCATTCCGGGAGCAGGCCTTTGTGACATTCGTCCTTCGTTTCCTCCTACAGGTTGATCAGTCCATCAGAGGAGTCTCCCTTTTCTTGCTGCCTGACGATCCAGCTTCTTTATCATTCTGGGGGGGGGGGGGGAGGGACAGTGTCAAATGCTTTCAAACAGTCCAGCAAAACATGTATCTACTCAGCCTTCTCTTTTGTCTAAAAGGGAGCTCACGTTCTCCCATATAAGTCCAAGAGGTTTGTTACAAATGGCCTTTCCCTCTGTGTGTGTGTGTGTGTGTGTGTGTGTGTGTGTGTGTGTTTATATTCATATGTATGTACACCGCCGTGCCCTCCTGTGGTGTCGTGTGTGTATTACTCTGTTCTCATACGTTTATTTATGTGTTTTTGTGTGTCAGGCTCTTCTCTAATGTGTGTTAAACATTGTGCTTGTATATGTCGGTGTTGTCTTGTGTTTGTTTATGTCTTTGTCGTTGTATTTGTGTTTGTTTTTTACCCTCTCTTCATCTTCTTCTTGTTAGTCTGGGTGGTTGTGTATTTGTTTCTCTGTCCTTGGTTTGTGGTGCATGGTTATGCCATGCATTAGTCTGCGTGTGTGTGTATGTGTGTGTGTGTGTGTGTGTGTGTGTGTGTGTGTATGTGTGTGTGTGTGTGTGTGTGTGTGTGTGTGGCTGTTTAAGGTAAAGTGATCATAGTGAATGGTGCGCGTATAGCGAACATGGTGATGGAGTAGGCAAGGTATTGTGTCGACTGGGGAAGGCAGCGTCAGAGGGTAATGATTGGTGGGTTTTTCCTGTGAATTACCCGTAGGCTGGTGAGGGCTCTGACGGGTTGATTAGTAGTACGAATGACGTCATGATGCGTAAGGTACAAGCGCGTGACGCTGTTCGTATGAAGGTGCGCAGACGATGAAGTGCTGGACGGTGTGGTACAGTGAAGAAGTATACAGCAAGGATACAGTTATGGTATGGACGTGGCATAGAATAGGATCCTCATACGGTGAGTGTGTACCGTGGAGACTGGTAGGGTACAGAGACGGTACAGTGTTGGCCGGTGTGGTACAGTTTTGATATATCAACGGTGCAGTGGAGGTACCATAGCGATGGTGACGGTATACTCTATTGTACCTGTGGACAGCAGCAGGCGCGCGGGGTGTGTGCTGTGGGTCAGCCATATTTAGACGCGCTGGACTGGGTAACAATTTATCACTGGTGCGTGCTCCGTGCTCCGTGTTGCTCCGTCTGTTACTCTGACACCTAGCTATCTCTCCCTGGGAGATCAGTGTCTCATGGCTTACAGTGAGAGACAGTCAAGTAGGTCTGGGCAGGAGACTTGAAGGTGTGGTACAGACAAGAGCGTCTAAGAATGAAGCACACTCCCAGTAGCACTGGTATGTTACAGTGCCTTACAGCCAAGTGGACTTAAGGAACACTTAACACAGTGGTGTGTTGAAGTAACCCCCGAGGGAGACGTACAGTGTCTTACAACCAAGTAACACTTAGAGAAGCATTGTGTGGTGTAACCAAGTAACACTTGGAGAAGTACTGTGTGATGTAACCAAGCAGCACTTACAGAAGCACTGTGTGATGTAACCAAGTAGCACTTGGAGAAGCACTGTGATGTAATCAAGTAGCGCTTAGTGAAGCACTGTGTGATGTAACCAAGTAGCACTTGGAGAAGCACTGTGATGTAATCAAGTAGCGCTTAGTGAAGCACTGTGTGATGTAACCAAGTAACACTTAGAGAAGCATTGTGTGATGTAACCAAGTAGCACTTAGAGAAGCACTGTGTGATGTAACCAAGTAGCACTTGGAGAAGCACTGTGATGTAATCAAGTAGCGCTTAGTGAAGCACTGTGTGATGTAACCAAGTAGCACTTAGAGAAGCACTGTGTGATGTAACCAAGTAGCACTTGGAGAAGCACTGTGATGTAATCAAGTAGCGCTTAGTGAAGCACTGTGTAATGTAACCAAGCAGCACTTAGAGAAGCACTGTGTGATGTAACCAAGTAGCACTTAGAGAAGCACTGTGTGATGTAACCAAGTAGCACTTGGAGAAGCACTGTGATGTAATCAAGTAGCGCTTAGTGAAGCACTGTGTGATGTAACCAAGTAGCACTTAGTGAAGCACTGTGTGATGTAACCAAGTAGCACTTGGAGAAGCACTGTGATGTAATCAAGTAGCGCTTAGTGAAGCACTGTGTGATGTAACCAAGCAGCACTTAGAGAAGCACTGTGTGATGTAACCAAGTAACACTGGACGAAGGTGCTGTCATATCTTAAGTCACCCTCCGACCAGAGGCGTGCAATATGGTGCTGCCAAGGAGCACATACAGTGCGATACACTCGAGCTGCACTTAGTGGCGAGTATGGCACAATAGCACGAAAGGGCAGAACCCAACGCGCGGTCCAAATTACCGAAAACCCATCGCCACCCTCGGGGAAACCTTGTGATGAATTCCCCCCCGAAGGTGATGTCCTTGCTCCTCCCCTTCTCTCCTTTCCCTCCGCGCCCTCACGTGTAGTGCACCCCCACACCCCCTGGCGGCAGCGCACAGGCGCCCCCTGAGGAAGAGATCGGAACCAGTACGAAGGTCTCATCAACGGAAGACATCGGAGGGTTGGGGCCGTCTGCCTGCAGAAGACCCGGATATTGAAAAGTCCCTGGCAGTCAGCGCACCGGAGGGCATTAGAGGGAAGGCAGGATGAGTCCACAACACGAGAGAGAGAGAGAGAGAGAGAGAGAGAGAGAGAGAGAGAGAGAGAGAGAGAGAGAGAGAGAGAGGCTTTGCCTCGCAGACACACGTCGGGTTTTAAAGACGGAGGTGGGATGACCTGACCTCCCTTTTTTTTTTTCTTGACGGACACGCCATTGGATCCTCTGGGGGTCAGTAAGGTCAATAAAGGGTTTTTACTGTGAGCCACTGGCGCTACTCTCTCTCTCTCTCTCCCTCTCTCTCTCTCTCTCTCTCTCTCTCTCTCTCTCTCTCTCTCTCTCTCTCTCTCTCTCTCTCTCTCTCTCTCTCTCTCTCTCTCTCTGATCGGCACCTCTGCTCTGAGCCGGCTGAAGCCATCATCTTGCATGGGGTTTTGCACACAGTGCCGAGGTGGGAGGAGGAGGACATCATCCGGGAGCCTAACTCACTCCCTCCCTCCCATCCTTCAGTGATTCGGTAAACCCATTCTGGCTACACCAGAGGTGGCTAGATGTCCCGATTTACGGCGTGAGTCATTTACACTACTGTGGCTACATCATTTACACTCGAGGAACAACATGGTGGGTACACACCACAGACAGCCCCACACACACACACACACCCCACCTTCGTGTGTTGGTCAGGTTTCTCCCAAGGTGTATTTGACCACTCAGAATCTAGGCCTAGCGACGCCACAAACAGCCCTGATGGACAAGGCCCTCAGGTTGGGGTCGCAGACTGAGCTGCGGGGTTAGAAGACGGCCCTTAAAGCTAGCGGAAGGTAAACTAAGGTGTTGATACACTCGGGTACGACTTTCGGGGCTGTGTGTGTGTGTGTGTGTGTGTGTGTGTGATAGTGTTAAGTAGCACTTAGAAGAGGTGGCGAAGTGTCATATAATGTCCAGTAGCACACAGGGGTAGCTGGGTGTCCCATGCAGCATTAAGTAGCAGGAACCTATGTCAGTCATCACCAGGAGCACGACAGTAACGCCACGTAACGTGGTGAAGTAGCGCCGAGGGGGGAGAGTCTGGCGTGGCGGGGACACGGTTAGGAGTCAGTAACAGTTGCCTTACAAGTAACACTGGCTCTTTGACCGTAATGACCTGTTACGTACGGAGCACTGACTGGCCTTAGAGCCCACCGACCACCTTACGGACCAGTAGCCATACCAGACAATTAGCTTGACGGAGCAGTGACCCCCCCTCTGGAGGCGCGCCGATCTCACGGAGCAATAACCCTGTCAGACACTGACCTTACGAGGCATTGACCTTTAAGACCAGTTGATCTCCCCCCATCCTCCCTCCCCCCCATACAGTTATAACCTTACGGGCCACAGTGACTCTTTCCCCTCCTCCTCCCCCCCAAGCACGCCTGAATGAAAAGGACCTCCCCTCTGCTCTGTCGTAAGGTCAACGCAAAGGGAGTGGTTGGGGGGAGGAGGTGGTAGTAGCAGCAACAGCGTGTAGTGTGTCGTGGGCTCACACCACGAGCATTGACGAACTCTTAAAAGAGCCATAAGAGTCGCAGGAGGAGGTTCAGATGTGCAGTTACAACGAGTCATGGGGAAGGTGTGGATAGGGTTAGTTAGGGGGGTTTTGGTGTGTGTGTGCCATGCCCACACTCGCGAGGGAGGTGTGTCGTGTGGCAAGATCAACAGGAGGAGGAGGAGTGGATGGGGTTAGGGGGTTTTGGTGTGTGTGTGCCATGCCCACACTCGCGAGGGAGGTGTGTCGTGTGGCAAGATCAACAGGAGGAGGAGGAGGAGGAGGAGTGGATGGGGTTAGTTAGGGGGGTTTTGGTGTGTGTGCCATGCCCACACTGGCGAGGGAGGTGTGTCGTGTGGCAAGATCAACAGGAGGAAGGAGGAGGAGGAAGAGGAGCAGCCAAACCCTTGAAGTTCCACCGTTGCTGGTCTGCCTGAGCGGGCAAGCGACGGCGCAGCAGCTGGCGGTGCTCGTCGGTATTCTAAATGCTCCGCTTTTTTGGCCCGGCCATCACATTCGCTTGATTTTATTGTCGCGAATGGTGACGGCCGCTTTTTTGCCTCGCGAGAGTCAATCAAAAGTGTGAGGGAGTATGTGTCGGCAGGTTGTCACCCGTTCTTATAGGGGGTCGTGTTTGTTGGCGGGGGTTCGAGACCAGCCCCGGGGCGTCCTGGAGGAGTGTGTATGGTCTCTGCCCGTTCTCGACCGCTTCCCCGCTTCCTTCTCGACTGGGGTCTCTGACTGGTTCTCGTGTAAATCTTTTCCCCGGTCTCGCTTTGGTCTTTTTCTTGGTCTTTCCTTAGTGTTTATGGGGTCTGCTTGGTCTCTGTATGGGAAGGAGGAAGCCTCGTGGAGTGGAGAGGGAAGAAGGACGTCAGTGTAGAGTCCCTTCCCTCTAGTGGTAGTTGACGGGGGTCTGGGGACGTAGTGGGGCAAGAGGGCGTAACGGGGCAAGGGGTAGTGACGGGGTCAGAAGGCGTAACGGGGCAAGGGGGCGTGACGGGGTTAGAAGGCGTAACGGGGCAAGGGGGTGTGACGGGGCCAGAAGGCGTAATGGGGCAAGGGGGTGTGACGGGGTCAGAGGGCGTAACGGGGCAAGGGGGCGTGACGGGGTCAGAAGGCGTAACGGGGCAAGGGGCGTATCGGGGCAAGGGGGCGTGACGGGAAAAGGGTAGCGGGTGACAGGGCTCAGGGGATCATAACGGGGCTAGGGGCGCGTGACGCGGCCAGGGGGCGTAACGGGGCCTGGGCAGCGTGACGGGGCCTGGGCAGCGTGACGGGGGCCAGAGGGCTGTAACGGGACTAGGGGCATGGCGGGTAGGAGACATCACAACGGGAGGATCTGGAGCGAGAAACTTGAGGGTGGAGAGAAAAACGTTTAAGAGAGAGAGAGAGAGAGAGAGAGAGAGAGAGAGAGAGAGAGAGGAGAGAGAGAGAGAGAGGAGAGACAGGTGGATAAGCATAGGACGGAGGGAGGTAGGGTGGGGGAGAGAGAGAGATAGATAGATAGATAGATAGAGAGAGAGAGAGAGAGAGAGAGAGAGAGAGAGAGAGAGAGAAGCCTCTGCCTTTATGTAAAAAAGGAGATAATATGGCTTTCTCTCTCTCCTCTCTCTCTCTCTCTCTCTCTCTCTCTCTCTCTCTCTCTCTCTCTCTCTCTCTCTCTCTCTCTCTCTCTCTCTCTCTCTCTCTCTCTCTCTCACCCTACCTCCCTCCGTCGTATGCTTATCCACCTGTCTCTCCTCCCCTTTCCCCCCCCTCTCTCTCTCTCTCTCTCTCTCTCTCTCTCTCTCTCTCTCTCTCTCTCTCTCCCACCCTACCTCCCTCCGTCGTATGCTTATCCACCTGTCTCTCCTTTCTCTCTCTCTCTCTCTCTCTCTCTCTCTCTCTCTCTCTCTCTCTCTCTCTCTCTCTCTCTCTCTCTCGGTGATTTTTGTGATGTAATGAGAGTGTCTTGAGCATTCCAGTCCGCCGCGCAGGAACCCAGCGGCCAAAAAAAAACGCGGATGAACAAGCGGTCGTAATTGGTGGCTCTTGTTAAGCGTTTTAATGTTACATTGTTGATATTGCCTCGTGGTGGCTCGCTGCTGGCAGAAGCCCCCAGCCAGCGCGACCTCCTCCCTCCCTATATACACACTGATGGAGGCGGGAGAGCCTTCTCCCTATATACACTGGTGGAGGCGGGAGAGCCTTCTCCCTATATACACTGATGGAGGCGGGAGATCCTCCTCCCTATATATACACTGATGGAGGTGGGAGAGCCTTCCTCCCTATATACACTGATGGAGGCGGGAGAGCCTCCTCCCTATATATACACTGATGGAGGTGGGAGAGCCTTCCTCCCTATATACACTGATGGAGGCGAGAGATCCTTCCTCCCTATATACACTGATGGAGGCGGGAGATCCTTCCTCCCTATATACACTGATGGAGGCGGGAGATCCTCCTCCCTATATACACTGATGGAGGCGGGAGAGCCTCCTCCCTATATATACACTGATGGAGGCGAGAGATCCTCCTCCCAATATACACTGATGGAGGCGGGAGATCCTCCTCCCTATATACACTGATGGAGGCGAGAGATCCTTCCTCCCTATATATACACTGATGGAGGCGGGGGATCCTCCTCCCTATATACACTGATGGAGGCGGGAGATCCTCCTCCCTATATATACACTAATGGAGGCGGGAGATCCTCCTCCCTATATATACACTGATGGAGGTGGGAGAGCCTTCCTCCCTATATACACTGATGGAGGCGAGAGATCCTTCCTCCCTATATACACTGATGGAGGCGGGAGATCCTCCTCCCTATATACACTGATGGAGGCGGGAGATCCTTCCTCCCTATATACACTGATGGAGGCGGGAGATCCTCCTCCCTATATACACTGATGGAGGCGAGAGATCCTTCCTCCCTATATATACACTGATGGAGGCGGGAGATCCTCCTCCCTATATATACACTGATGGAGGCGGGAGATCCTTCCTCCCTATATACACTGATAAGGCGGGAAATCCTCGTCCCCATCGCTTGATAACAGCCCTTACGCCCGCTGTGGCCGTTGTTATCATCGTTTCGTTATGATTGCCCGGGTGGTTGCTGTTAAACCCCCCCCCCCCCCCTCCACCCCCGCACCCCTCCTCCAAAAGCCTCAGCCCACGTTCGCTTCGGAAATCGGCGAAGGCAAAAGGGGGGCCCCCTTTAGCGTCGACGGCCGGTACATATTCAGCGAGATTTCCAGCTCTACAGGAGCGAGGAGGACTTGGGGGGAGGGCCGCCCCTCTCTTCTCTTCCCGCGGTACGTTAGAGTGTTCTCCACATAGTTGACATTCCTTCACAATCTTTAATAGCTTTTAAACAGGAACCTCTACTGGTGTTCTTGTACAGTGGTGGGGTCCTCCCCTCACACCCCTCTCATGGGTTCTGGAGTGGGGTGGGAAGGAGGGAGAGGGGAGAGGGGAGGAGGACGAGTGGGAGGGGAGGAGGACGAGTGGTGGGGAGTGGTGGACCAGCCACTCAAACATTGACAACCATGTAACTCAGTCAGGGGCCTCACACCTCCACTACCACCCAGTCGGTACTGGGCGTACCGGTGCCGGCGGGCGGGGACTGGGGGACGCGGGGACCCTCGGTGAGTACTGGGGCACGGATGGTAGGGATGTGAGTACTTGAGATATGTGTACTGGGATGGGTATTGGAGGCACGACGGGGGATGGGATGCCTGGGGTAGGGTGGGACTGTCAGGTGAGTACTTAGATACATAGGCTGGGGTCAGTACTTGAGGATGTGTGTGTACTGGGATGAGTACTGGGAATGAGGGCTAGGGGGTGAGTACTAGGGACACGGTAACTGGGGGATGAGTATTAGGGGAACGGGTGCTAGGGGGTAAGTACAAGGTGACGTGGTTTACCTGGGGGGTGAGTACTAGGGACATGGGTATTGAAGTGAGCAATGCAGACACAGGTACTGGGGTGAAACACTGGGGGAACCACTACCGCCGATGTATGTACTAGGGACGGGCACTGGTAAGTGAGTGAGGAGGACTAGTAGTGTGGGTACTGGTGACACACATTACGGACCCCGGTACGGGGATGATCACCATGACTGGTGTACTGGGGCACTAGTACTGGCCCTGCAGGAACTGGGGATGTTCAGACTGGGCACAAACGTATCTCCCAGGACGAAGGGACTGAGTACTGGGAACTGGGAACAAGGAGACTGGGCAGGGAAGTCGAGGTATTGAAGAATTGGGAATACTGGAGAGAGGGAGAAGTCTGGTCTCTTGAGAGTTAGGGGAACTGTAGACACGTTGACCTGGGGGAGGGTGAACTGGGATGAAGGCATGAAGACACTGTCAGAGGAATCCAGCGAGGCCACGAGGAACGGGAGCTGCGTGTGTGTGTGTGTGTGTGTAGGGGGAAATGAAGAAGATCCTTCAATACCTGTGCAAGGAGGAAGTGCCGGAACTATTAATCCTTCGTGACTTCCCTTCGTCTGGCTGGAGAGGAGGAAGGTTCACCACGGATGACTCCATAGGGGGAATGTGTGGAGCGAGAGATGGGGGTAATTTTTCGAGAACTCAAATCTGCAGTTAGTACAGCGCGTCGACGATGAATATACGTGTGATTGATGAGCTTTGTGTGTGTGTGTGTGAGAGAGAGAGAGAGAGAGAGAGAGAGAGAGAGAGGAGAGAGGGAGGAAGAGAGAATCCTTCCATAAACACTGTGCTTCTCCTCCGCCATCGAGAACAATTATCATATCAGAAATCAATTTTCCTCTGTCTGATCTCGGGGAAAAAGTAATTGACAGGACGCTTATGCATTTCGCCTCAGGGGGCGCCCCAGCATTCCTGCAGCTCTGCACCTCTCTTGAAACAAAGGCACGAAAGATGTGAAATCAGTGTATATGTGTGTGAGAGAGAGAGAGAGAGAGAGAGAGAGAGAGAGAGAGAGAGAGAGAGAGAGAGAGAGAGCGTGGGGGTGGTGCCTGAGATTACCACACAGGCGCGCGTGTGGGGAAGGTGGACACGGAGAATTCAACAGCTTGTAAACCTCTGGGACAACGGGAAACTTGAAGAGCTGGACGAGGTCGTCTCTCCCAATTACACCACCGTTGTGGTTAAGAACTCCTTCAGGAGAAAAGACCTCTTATCATCCTACCCAAGACTCTTCACGAAGACCTCTGATATATGTCACCTTAGAGTGATGGTAGTTGAAGGCTTCGCAGAAGGAGCAACTGGCAAGGCAAAACACAGGATCTGGAGATTTTTAAAAGAACAAATTGCCGTAGAGGAACGGTTTACCGAACGGAACTCACTCCTTCTACAGTTAAAAAGTTCTGGCGTTCCCCAGGGTTCACTTCTGGCTCCCATCCCGTCATATTGTATCTTGAACTGGTCACCGTCTGACAGTGCAGCTGTGTAATCATGCTTTCTGGAAGATTAATACGCTGATATCATCAACTGAATATCTGGTGTAAGGACGTAGGAAGCCTTTACCTGTTCCTGAAGTCGCCCTGCCATAGCTCCTGGGTTTTCTCATAGCTCCTGGGGGCTGTCTGTCCTACTAGCCTCCTGGGTTTTCTCATAGCTCCTGGGGGCTATCTGTCCTACTAGCCTCCTGGGTTTTCTCGTAGCTCCTGGGGGCTATCTGTCCTACTAGCCTCCTGGGTTTTCTCGTAGCTCCTGGGGGCTATCTGTCCTACTAGCCTCCTGGGTTTTCTCGTAGCTCCTGGAGGCTATCTGTCCTACTAGCCTCCTGGGTTTTCTCATAGCTCCTGGGGGCTATCTGTCCTACTAGCCTCCTGGGTTTTCTCGTAGCTCCTGGGGGCTATCTGTCCTACTAGCCTCCTGGGGTGTTAGTCACAGTTGATGAAGTTTGACTGTAAGAGCAACGTAGACTCCCCGTCAGTCATGGCTCCCTAGAATCTGTCTGTCATAGCCCCTGAGGGCTGGTTGTCTCAGCCCCTGAGTCCGCTTGTCATAACCTCTGAGAGCGGTCAGTCGTAGCTGGTGAGGGTGTGTCTGCTGAAGCTCCCTGAGGTCCGTCAGTCATAGCCCCCTGAGGTCCGTCTGTCATATCCCCTGAGGTCCTTCAGTCATAGTCCCCTGAGGTCCGTCTGACATGGCCCCTTGAAGTACGTCCATCACACTATGCCCCTGAGGTCCGTCTATCATAGCTCCCTGAGGTCCGTCAGTCACAACCCCCTGAGGTCTGTCCATCACACTATGCCCCTGAGGTCCGTCTGTCATAGCTCCCTGAGGTCCGTCTACCATGTCCCCCTGAGGTCCGTCTGTCATGTCCCCCTGAGGTCCGTCAGTCATACCCCCCCCCCCTGAGGTCCGTCTGTCATGTCCCCCTGAGGTCCGTCAGTCATACCCCCCCCTGAGGTCCGTCAGTCATACCCCCCCCTGAGGTCCGTCAGTCATACCCCCCCTGAGGTCCGTCAGTCATACCCCCCCCTGAGGTCCGTCAGTCATACCCCCCTCCCGCTGAGGTCCGTCAGTCACAACCCCCTGAGGTCCGTCAGTCATAGCCCTCCCTGAGGTCCGTCAGTCATAACCCCCTGAGGTCCGTCTGTCATATCCCCCCTGAGGTCCGTCAGTCATAACCCCCCCCCTGAGGTCCGTCAGTCATAACCCCCCCCCCTCCCTGAGGTCCGTCAGTCACAACCCCCTGAGGTCCGTCAGTCACAACCCCCTGAGGTCCGTCAGTCACAACCCCCTGAGGTCCGTCAGTCACAACCCCCTGAGGTCCGTCTGTCATAGCCCCCCCTGAGGTCGGGGAGTGGATGGGTGACAGTGTTTGTCAGTCTGGCCATTAGCAGTCTGGCGGGCGGCCTCCCACAGATGTGATCGCTCACAGGCCTTCCCTGAGC
>NC_092257.1:20772912-20782912 GCF_036320965.1 Panulirus ornatus | reverse complement strand
TCTCTCTCTCTCTCTCTCTCTCTCTCTCTCTCTCTCTCTCTCTCTCTCTAGAGGAGGAGAGTCCCACGTAGTACCAACGGCAGTAGAACGACTGATTCATTTAAAAAACAAATAGTGATCCAAGTGATCCAATACAGAAAGAGGGAAGAGGGAAAAACACTTTCCGAAGGCCAGTGATTGTACCCGCGCGCACGAGACGTGGAGCCAGACGGCAAAATAAGTTATCACAGACCTATCACACCCCAGCTGAGCGTAGATAAAGGAGTAGTGAACTCTTAGAAGATAATATATACATATATGCAAAACCCCATCAAGGAGAACCCCAGAATTTAGATGAATTACAGGAGTAATAACACTAAGAGAACACACGCCTCATCAACATGACAGACACTTGGCTTAGCGAGGGAGTGATATATGATGCAAACTTGAGGCATATCCACGCACTCTGGGGCGACAGAGCTGAAATCAAAGAGGCTAGTACACAGTACATGTCCTTAGAAAGCTAATTGGAAAGCAGATCGTGAAGGTGGGCCACAACAGTTGTGAACTGGTATGTTACAGCATGCAAGCCATAGAAAGAAAAACAAAGATACAGACTTTCAAGAACCAAATTAAATGTGTTTTTTTTTAAAGAATTATGAGCCAAAAAAAATGCAACCTTAAGGAATTGGAGAAACCTTCGTCGGATAATCATATGTTCTGGTGACTTTAACTTCCATTTTATTGAGTAGCTGGTGACTTAAGGACCAAGATGCCTTTATCTTTTTACCCTCCTGCCCCAGACACCCCTTTCTACGATGCTCCCGCGGAGTTCAGACACATACAAAGATAAGATTAGGAATCAAGAGATGAAAGATAACAGTCCCAAAGGCTAATTGATCATTGCGAGTTCTTCAGCGGACAGAACACAGACCAACAAGGACCAGAGCAAGTTAGGGAGTAGCACTACTCTTGAAACAGGAGTGGTGGGAGTATGTGATAGAGTGTAAGAAAGTAAACGCTAGATTGATATGGGTAAAACGGAAAGTGGATGGAGAGCGATCAACACGATAGACCTTATCTTCACCTATGACATCGTCATGCATTAGTCTCAGATATGAATGATACGGTATCAGAGAAACGGCTCTGCAGCATACACCGTGGAAATAAATGAAGGTGAGTAATGTTGATGTCGTGGTGCTGAATTCTAAGATGATACAAGGTTGAGTTATGAGGATTACCACCACAACGAAAGAGATCGGAGAATGATTAGCGAACGAAACTTTGATACAAACAGGAGCCCGGTGTCTCCAACACACAAGAAATTAAAAGCGAACACGAAAATACTTGATGGAGAGGGGGAAAAATTATTAGACTAATGATCAGTGGTTTAATTCCCGTCAGGGTGGACAGTCGTGCGGAATGAGAGATACAAAGAGACAGAAAACGGGATACCGGATGAATATAGAAGAAGGCGTTGGGGAAAATAAAAAAAATATATATGTATATATATGATGTTGAATGAGGAAAGAATATGAGAATATGATGGAAAAATGAAAAAATCTAATAAGGAAATATTGATTCCCCCACAGACTTCAGTTTGGAAAATGATTGAGGAAGGATTCACGCCAATATATGGACAGGAAGCTCAAAGCTACTAAGTCCTTCACTTGAACAAAGAAAAAGACAGGTATTCATCTGGTAAGAGAACAGGAAAGGTTACCCCAGCAGTAATGTGCTAACCATTAATTAAACAATGCACATCAGGACTCAACCCCAGAATGCGAAGGAGGTATTTGATGACGAACTGTGTACCCAACACGGTGACAATGGAAGTCTTTGGTATTGAGGTCTGGGGTGGATGCAATAGGAAGGAGAAGAAATTTGAAAAGCTTAGAAAGATTATCTCTCCCAGAGTCTGACGAATTCCCAACCATATCCTCCCGAAGGGGAACCCAAGTGAGTCTCTTGAGCGAAAGCTTGGAGGAAAGGTCGAATGAACACACAATCACACAACTGCTCACGGAACAACGATGCATTTAAAGACGACTCTCAGAGCTACGTCATACCTCAGCAGTCTAGGCCAGTTTAGCCAAACGTCACACTTTATTTTTAAAGAAGAAAAGTCCAAAGCTGCTGTATTGATTACGTCTAAGCAATGATGGATGGTGGTTGTATGAGGAATAATACACACATCTGACTTCATTTCAGTAATAAGTATGGAACTCTCTCATGCAAGGAAAGGGACCCCCTTTTTTTTTTTTTGCTGAGTTACTTGGCAAAATGAAAGCACAGAATTGACACTAGATATGAAAAAAAAGAGGTTTTGAAACGACATTTAAAGATGCGATAGACTCTTCGAAGTAATAGCAAGAGGAACCCCTGTTTCATGGTGCTGTGTTTGGGGATCCTACACGTTCGAAAGGAAATTGGCCTCATGTGTGTTCCATGATAGCATTATTCTCAATGACATCAGGGCTCAGCACACACTGTCTGGATCAGGGTATGATCAGAGGGAGATGATGAAGGAACTGGCTCAGCGTACGTACCTGATGGAACTTCTTGAAACTAGCCACTGATGAACGATTATGTTAATGGAACAGTTCACGACACATTGATGACACCGTATTAACAAAGGGAGGCCCACCCACTCCTCCACTCCACACCCCCACGTAACCCAACATAGAAGGTATTATTTAAGTAACCAAACGTCAGAGATCCCTGGGACTCCTCGTAAAATGAGGAACCGGAATTCAAGGAGCATATTGAGAGGATTACCCTCACTCTCGAGCCCAGTGATGAGTGGAATGATTAAATAAGTAGTAGCTTTCACTGGGAGAGACAGAAAACGGGAAGTGAATATGACTTAAATGTATACGCAAGAAATTTAGGACAGGGTCGTGCCGTGTCGTATGGCCACCAACCCAAACCCAAATGGAGATCGATAAAAGAGAATGCAGAAGTGCCTCACGAATAGATTTAAAGGGAAGAGAACGTTTGGGAAATGATACGAACGAATGAATATTGAAAAAAGAGGGGGGCGGAAATGCATGACCAAAGACAGCGTCATAGATTGGCGATGATCGTAACCACCCACTCGCTTGTCGACTGCTTGTTCCACCGTGTGTCACTGACCTCCACCATCAGCGACTTGGGAAGGAAGACGAACGCGCATGATCATCTTGCGCATGGCAGGTAATTGAAGGCATGAGAGTGCACACAGCGTTACGAACGTAGACGAAACGGAGCCATTTAGTGAACCAAAGGACCTTGGAGTATATCACAAAGATGTGGGACCAGAGCATGACGAGAGATGTGTGAGGAGGGTCGTTCACTCCACCGCCAGGATTGAGTGGTCTAATGCCAGGGAGCAAGAAAGTGTTATCATTCCAAGTCCTGCTTGCAGTGTGTGTGTGTCGGGGAGCAATGCTTCAACCTCACAGCAAGACCTCGTCGTAAATAGGTGTATATTGGTGTTAATATATATTTTTTTACCCCCTAACGTGCCAACCACGCCCGTTGGCCAAAGCTCCTGGAGAGGGGGTACTAGACATCCACTGACCAGTTTGGTATGTTGTTACCGATGTTACCCCGCCTCTTCTTCAGTGGCTGTCAAGTGTCGTGCCTTAGCGCCCCCCCGCCCTCCCAAGGAACTGTTCCTCCTTCCTTGTCTGGCCCAGACGCGGGCGGGGCAGCTGGCTCACGCAACCCGTTCTTTTATTCTGTATTTCGAACACACGTCAGTCTGTTTCCCCCTTTTTTTCACCCCATCACCCTCACCCAACCGCCATCTCTCCATTTCCCATCCCTCTCGCCCACTCACCACTCACCACCCTGTCCTCATTGCCTCATCACCACCATCACCCACAACCACTGCCCCACCTCACCACCACTCGTCACCACAACCCATCACTCCCCCATCAGTATGACCCATCATTGCATTCACATCCCACCCATCCCCACAACCCCATATCGCCACCGATCGGCCCAGTCATCCATCACCGAGCCATCTCTATCACCCCATAACCATCCTATCGACACCAACCCATTACCGCCCTTTTCCCCCATTAACCAGTCACCGCTGACCCTGGACGAGCTCCACCCATCACCACCCACCACCTTCGCACCATCACCACCCACCCACCCACCACAATATCACCATACCACATCGCCCACCGCGTTGTTACCACCACCCCCGTAGAACGTGGCAAGGTTGCCCCATGCAAATCCATCTCCTTTACGATAGTTGATTTGATATCGGAAGTCCCCGGCAACCGCCCCCTTACCACACCCCCTCCCCCCCACCTTACCTCCTTCCCTCTCACCTCCTCCTTCGCTAGGCATTCTGTCGCAAAATACCCCCCCAACCCCTCCCCCCCCCCCTTTTCAGCGCCGACCTCAAAAAATAAACAAAAAAAAACGTGCATTTTTTGCGTGCAGGATGAAGCTTTTAACCCGGGCCTCCCCCTCCCCCCTCCCCACCCCCTTCGTTACGACTGGCCCGACCCCCCCCTCTTCCTTACGACTGGCCCGACCCCCCCCCCTTCCGTACGACTGGCCCGACCCCCTCCTCCTCTCCCTTCCTTCTTCCCCCTTACGACCGCCCCCTCCCCCCTCTCCCCATCACCCCTTCGAGCGAAGCTATACGCCACGACGACCCTAACACCCCCCCCTCCCTCACCCCCCCCCACGACCCTCCCCCCCTCCCCACCGAACGATCAAAAGGGTTTGACGACCGTGTTTCTCCCGCTCGGCGTCGCTCGCCATTGCCGCGCCCCCTGATCACCCCATTTATTCCTCCCCCTTCCCCTATCCCCCACACAACACCCCATCCACACCCCTTTCCCCCACACACAGCTCTCCCCCGGTGGGTGGGCCGGACAGACTCGCCCTCTCTGATCTGCGCCATATCTTGGCCAGGTCGTCGCCCCCCCCATGATGATGCTGCCCTGTTTTCTGATAAGAACGGCCCGGCGGTGGGTGGGTGGGTGGGTGGGTGGGTTGGGTGGGTGCTTACCATGCTGGTAGTTCGGGCTGGTTGTTGGGTAGTTAGGGATGTGTGTGTGTGTGTCTGTGTGTGTGTGTGTGTGTGTGTGTGTGGCTGATAACGCTGCTGGGCGGGGGTTGGGGAGACGCTGGGCGGGGGTTGGGGAGACGCTGGGTGGGGGTTGGGGAGACGCCGGGTGGGGGTTGGGGAGACGCCGGGCGGGGGTTGGGGAGACGCTGGGCGGGGGTTGGGGAGACGCTGGGTGGGGGTTGGGGAGACGCCGGGTGGGGGTTGGGGAGACGCTGGGTGGGGGTTGGGGAGACGCTGGGCGGGGGTTGGGGAGACGCTGGGCGGGGGTTGGGGAGACGCCGGGTGGGGGTTGGGGAGACGCTGGGCGGGGGTTGGGGAGACGCTGGGTGGGGGTTGGGGAGACGCCGGGCGGGGGTTGGGGAGACGCCGGGTGGGGGTTGGGGAGACGCTGGGCGGGGGTTGGGGAGACGCCGGGTGGGGGTTGGGGAGACGCTGGGCGGGGGTTGGGGAGACGCCGGGCGGGGGTTGGGGAGACGCCGGGTGGGGGTTGGGGAGACGCTGGGCGGGGGTTGGGGAGACGCTGGGCGGGGGTTGGGGAGACGCCGGGTGGGGGTTGGGGAGACGCTGGGCGGGGGTTGGGGAGACGCTGGGCGGGGGTTGGGGAGACGCCGGGTGGGAGTTGGGGAGACGCCGGGTGGGCCAAAGCCATCATCTCCCCCACCCCGAAACCCCCCCCATTTGTCACCCACTAATTTTCTCCTGTTTGGGAAATTCTCCTTAATCAGCTGGCTCACCCCGCTGCCCCGGGCCACCCTTCACCCCTGGCCGCCCACTCACCCCGGTCCAACCTCACCCATCCCTCCTCTCCTCACCCAGGCCCACACACACCTCTCTTCACCCCAGCCCTATACTCTCCCCATCGCCTGGCCAAACATTCCCCCCCTCCCTTCACTCCGGCTTATTTCACCCCTTATCCCCTTCCCCTTTCCCCCCCTTCCCTTTACTTCAGTCTAGCCTCCCCTTCACCCCGGCTTCGTGTCCTCATCACCCCACCACCCTCTCAGCCCAGCCCATCCATTGCCTCACCCCGGCCCGGAACTGCCTCCCAACTGCGCCCCTCACCCCTCACTCCAAAGTGGCATTTCCTCTTCTACTCCACCCTAGCACTACCCCTCCACTCCACCCTAGCACTGCCCCTCCACTCCACCCTAGCACTACCCATCCACTCCACCCTAGCACTACCCCTCCACTCCACCCTAGCACTGCCCCTCCACTCCACCCTAGCACTACCCCTCCACTCCACCCTAGCACTACCCCTCCACTCCACCCTAGCACTACCCCTCCACTCCACCCTAGCACTGCCCCTCCACTCCACCCTAGCACTACCCCTCCACTCCACCCTAGCACTACCCCTCCACTCCACCCTAGCACTACCCCTCCACTGCACCCTAGTACTACCCCTCCACTCCACCCTAGCACTACCCCTCCACTCCACCCTAGCATTACCCTCCCACTCCACCCTAGCTCTACCCCTCCACTCCACCCTAGCACTACCCCTCCACTCCACCCTAGCACTACCCCTCCACTCCACCCAGCACTACCCCTCCACTCCACCCTAGCACTGCCCCTCCACTCCACCCTAGCACTACCCCTCCACTCCACCCTAGCACTACCTCTCCACTCCACCCTAGCACTACCCCTCCACTCCACCCTAGCACTACCCCTCCACTCCACCCTAGCACTGCCCCTCCACTCCACCCTAGCACTACCCCTCCACTCCACCCTAGCACTACCCCTCCGCTCCACCCTAGCACTACCCCTCCACTCCACCCTAGCACTACCCCTCCACTCCACCCAGCACTACCCCTCCACTCCACCCTAGCACTACCTCTCCACTCCACCCTAGCACTACCCCTCCACTCCACCCTAGCACTACCCCTCCACTCCACCCTAGCACCCCTTGCCCCACCTCAGGCCTACCCCCTCCCCCCCCAAATACCCCGTCACCTCTCACCCAGCCTAGAAACCTCCCTACCCCGCCCCCAAGACACCGCCCTTCATCTCCCCTCGTAATACACCCACTCCCATCTTTACCCCCTTCATGAAACTAACCCCCTCCCCCTTCCTCTCCCCAAACCCCTCCACACCACCCTTCCCCACCACCCTTAACAGATGCAGGGTTGGAGAGAGAGAGAGAGAGAGAGAGAGAGAGAGAGAGAGAGAGAGAGAGAGAGAGAGAGAGAGAGATTTGCACACATCACCAGCATCGTCCAGGTCAGACGATGGCACCCCTCCCCCATTTCTCTCCCCCCCCCCACTCCACACTGCTGTGGCCATGTGATGCTACTACCCCCTCCCCCTTCCCCTTCCCCCTTCCCTTCCCCTTCCCCCTCTCCTCCCCAACCCCCTCCTTAGCTCTTGCATTTGGTCCCCTTCACCTCTTCCCCCCTGGCGTAGTAATTACACCTTTTCACCCCCTTTTCCCCCCGCCCCCTGCTTTTAGCCCC
The DNA here is from genome assembly GCF_036320965.1 of Panulirus ornatus. Classification (NCBI taxonomy): domain Eukaryota; kingdom Metazoa; phylum Arthropoda; class Malacostraca; order Decapoda; family Palinuridae; genus Panulirus; species Panulirus ornatus. The sequence continues at coordinate 20,775,409 of NC_092257.1, read as the reverse complement.
TTCACCCCCATCCCCTTACCTTATGTATCCCCCTCTCCCCCCTACCGCCTCTCTGTCCCCTCATCCTTCCCCTTCCCCTCCCCTCCCCCATCTCTTGCAGTACCCCTCCCCCTCCCTGAGCTGACCGTCACACCCAGCTCATGGAGACTCACCTCTGCCACACTGCCTCGTAACGTCACCCCCTGGTGTGAAATTACTTTATTGTCTCTGTACTTATTTCCCTTCTTGACCTCCTGTGTGACCTTATTACTCCCTCTGTGACGTCTATTGTCCTCATCCCCTCATCCTTATTATCTACCCCTCAACCCTACCCCTTTATTTCCGTTTTTATCCCTATTTATCTACACTTAACAAATAAATATGTTATCTACTCGTATATTTGCGTGTGTGGACGTGTATGTATATACATGTGTATGTGGGCGGGTTGGGCCATTTCTTTCGTCTGTTTCCTTGCGCTACCTCGCAAACGGGGGAGACAGCGACAAAGCAAAATAAGAAATAGAAAATCCCTATTTATCTACACTTAACAGATAAATGTATTATCTACTCGTATATTTGCGTGTGTGGACGTGTATGTACATACATGTGTATGTAGGGGGGTTGGGCCATTTCTTTCGTCTGTTTCCTTGCGCTACCTCGCAAACGCGGGAGACAGCGACAAAGCAAAATAAGAAATAGAAAATCCCTATTTATCTACACTTAACAGATAAATGTATTATCTACTCGTATATTTGCGTGTGTGGACGTGTATGTATATACATGTGTATGGTGGTGGGTTGGGCCATTTCTTTCGTCTGTTTCCTTGCGCTACCTCGCTAACGCGGGAGACAGCGACAAAGTATAATAATAAAAAAATCTTTATCGCCCGGTAACTTAGTTAACCGTTTATCTTCTCCTGTGTATTGTTGTATCTGTCCGCCACTAGCTGTATTACCCACACTTTTATCACCTTGACCTTAATTATCATACAGGAGATGTGACCTTCATCACCTTGACCTTAATTATCATACACCCTTGACCTTAATCATCATTCAGGGGTGTGGCCTTTATCACCTTGACCTTAATTATCATACACCCTTGACCTTAATTATCATACAGGGGTGTGACCTTTATATCACCTTGACCTTATTATCATACAGAGGTGTGACCTTTATATCACCTTGACCTTAATTATCATACAGGGAGTGTGACCTTTATATCACCTTGACCTTAATTATCATACAGGGTTGTGACCTTTATATCACCTTGACCTTGATCATCCTCCAAGGAGTGTGACCTGCGTGACCTGACCTGTTATATCTCTCGGCTTGGAATGCCACACCTGCTGGACCACGTCTCTCTCATAGTCTTCAAGGTCATTCACGTCTCTCCTACCTCCTCCTCCTCTTCTTCCTCCTCCTCCTCTTCCTCCTCCTCCTCCTCCTCCTCCTCCTCCTCCTCCTCCTCTTCCTCCTCCTCCTCTTCTTCTTCGTCTTCTTCTTTCTTCTTTTTTCTCTTCTTCTTTTTGTTCATTTCCTCTTCCTATCATCCTCTTCTTCTTCTTCTTCTTCTTCTTCTTCTTCTTCTTCTTCTCCTTCTTCTTCTTCTTCTTCTTCTTCTCATCCTCCTCCTCCTCCTCCTCCACCCTCCTTCCCATTCCTCTGACATCTCCCCCTTCTCCCTCCTCCCTCCCTCGACGTCCCCTCCTCCGTCTATCAGTGGCCGGACATTAAGCATGCAAGAAGCTGTCACTGGCACCATTTTTCTCTGTCACAGTGTAGCCCAGACCAGGGCTATCACGCCTCCATCACCGCCCGACTCCTCTCCCTCCCTCCCTCTCTCCCTCCCTCTACCTACCTGCAGGGACCATGTCCCTCACCCTCCCTCCCTCCCTCCCTCCCTCCTGCCTCTTCTTCCTGCCTCCCCATAGCCTCCACACCGAACCCTCCTCCCTAGATCTCCCTAGCTCCCTATCTAAACACCTTCGTCCTCCCTCACTGCACGGCTCTTTCACCCCGAACCAGCCCTGCCCCAACCCTTTCTTCTCCCTTCCCCCCAGCCCTTCCTTAGCTCTTCCTCAACACCTTCCTCGCCCTTCCCCCCAGCCCTTCCTTAGCTCTTCCTCAACACCTTCCTCGCCCTTCCTTCCCCCCCTTACTCTCTCTCTCTCTCTCTCTCTCTCTCTCTCTCTCTCTCTCTCTCTCTCTCTCTCTCTCTCTCTCTCTCTCTCTCTCTCTCTCTCTCCATTCTCCCTTACCTCCTGTGTACGATGAACGTTGGAGAGAGAGAGAGAGAGAGAGAGAGAGAGAGAGAGAGAGAGAGAGAGAGAGAGAGAGAGAGAGAGAGTATCAGTGTTGACAGTGTTCCTGGCGTGAAGGCCTTGCACATAACTCTGGTCGTCAGTGTTACCAGTGTTCTTAAAGTTCATGATCATAGCTCAGCGTTGAGACCCCTTGATAAGGACGAGGTTGTGTAACCCCCCTTGCTCCCCCACTCTCTCTCTCTCTCTCTCTCTCTC
>NC_092257.1:20762912-20767912 GCF_036320965.1 Panulirus ornatus | reverse complement strand
GTGTCGTGCATACACACTGGCCACCACATAGTGTGTGGTGAGTGTCGTACACACACACTAGACACTACATAGTGTGTGGTGAGTGTCGTACACACACACTAGACACCACATCTTGTGTGGTGAGTGTCGTGCATACACACTGGCCACCACATGTTGTGTGGTGAGTGTCGTTACACACACACTGGCCCCCAAAATATTTGTGGGGAGTGTCGTACACACACACAACTGGCCACCACATCTTTTTGTGGTTAGTGTCGTACCACACACTGGCCACCACATATTGTGGTTTAGGGGTCGTGCATACACACTCCACCACATTTTTGTGGGGAGTTTTCGTACACAAAAACACTAGACACCCCATATTGTGTGGTGAGTGTCGTGCATACACACGGCCCCCACATAGTGTTGGTAGTGTCGTACACACACTAGACACTACAAATTTTATGGTGAGGGGTCCCCTACACACACTGGCCACCACAATTTTTGTGTGGTGAGTGTCGTACACACACTGGCCACCACATATTGTGGGGGTGAGTGTTCCCTAAAACACACACTGGGCCCCCACATCTTTTGTGGTGAGTGTCGACACACACACTAGAAAACCACATCTTGTGTGGTGAGGTCCGTACACAACCCCTGGCCACCACTTTTTGTGTGGTGAGTGTGTACACCCCACACTAGACAAAAACATCTTGTGTGGTGGTGTCGTACACAAAACTAGACAAACCCCAAACTTTTTGTGGGAGTGCGTAAAAACACACTAACACTACATATTTTTGGGGATGGGCGTAAAACACACAGACACTAAATATTTTTGTGGTGAGTTCGTACACACACACACTAACACTAATATTGTGTGGTGAGTGTCCCTAACACACCCCACTAGACACCACTTTTTTGTATGGTGAGTGTCGTACACACACACTGGCCACCACATATTGTGTGGTGGTGGTAGAACAGGTCTGCCACAGGCTCTGTAACCACACCATACCATTAGACTGGGAGCACCACACTAACCAAGACACTGCCCCACTACTTGCCTTGCCCCTGCCCCACTGCTCCCCTCCCAGCCCCAACTCCCCTGGCCCTGCCCCTGCCTCACTGCTCCCCCCTCCCTCCCTGACCCCCTGCCCCATTGCACCCCTTCTCTTGGCCATGCCCCAGTGCACCCCTTTCCCCCAGCCATGCCCCACTGCAACCCCTTCCCCTAGCCCTGCCCCATTGCACCCCTTCCCCTAGCCCTGCCCCATTGCACCCCTTCCCCTAGCCATGCCCCACTGCACCCCTTCCCCTAGCCCTGCCCCACTGCACCCCTTCCCCTAGCCATGCCCCACTGCACCCCTTCCCCTGACCCTGCCCCACTGCACCCCTTCCCCTAGCCATGCCCCACTGCAACCCCTTCCCCTAGCCATGCCCCACTGCACCCCTTCCCCTGACCCTGCCCCACTGCACCCCTTCCCCTAGCCATGCCCCACTGCACCCCTTCCCCTGACCCTGCCCCACTGCACCCCTTCCCCTAGCCATGCCCCACTGCAACCCCTTCCCCTAGCCCTGCCCCATTGCACCCCTTCCCCTAGCCATGCCCCACTGCACCCCTTCCCCTAGCCATGCCCCACTGCACCCCTTCCCCTAGCCATGCCCCACTGCAACCCCTTCCCCTAGCCATGCCCCACTGCACCCCTTCCCCTAGCCCTGCCCCATTGCACCCCTTCCCCTAGCCATGCCCCACTGCACCCCTTCCCCTAGCCATGCCCCACTGCACCCCTTCCCCTAGCCATGCCCCACTGCACCCCTTCCCCTGACCCTGCCCCACTGCACCCCTTCCCCTAGCCATGCCCCACTGCACCCCTTCCCCTAGCCATGCCCCACTGCACCCCTTCCCCTAGCCCTGCCCCATTGCACCCTTCCCCTAGCCATGCCCCACTGCACCCCTTCCCCTGACCCTGCCCCACTGCACCCCTTCCCCTGACCCTGCCCCATTGCACCCCTTCCCCTAGCCCTGCCCCATTGCACCCCTTCCCCTAGCCCTGCCCCATTGCACCCCTTCCCCTAGCCATGCCCCACTGCACCCCTTCCCCTAGCCATGCCCCACTGCACCCCTTCCCCTAGCCCTGCCCCATTGCACCCCTTCCCCTAGCCCTGCCCCATTGCACCCCTTCCCCTAGCCATGCCCCACTGCACCCCTTCCCCTAGCCCTGCCCCATTGCACCCCTTCCCCTAGCCATGCCCCACTGCACCCCTTCCCCTAGCCATGCCCCACTGCACCCCTTCCCCTAGCCATGCCCCACTGCACCCCTTCCCCTAGCCATGCCCCACTGCACCCCTTCCCCTAGCCATGCCCCACTGCACCCCTTCCCCTAGCCATGCCCCACTGCACCCCTTCCCCTAGCCATGCCCCACTGCACCCCTTCCCCTGACCCTGCCCCACTGCACCCCTTCCCCTAGCCCTGCCCCATTGCACCCCTTCCCCTAGCCCTGCCCCATTGCACCCCTTCCCCTAGCCATGCCCCACTGCAACCCCTTCCCCTAGCCATGCCCCACTGCAACCCCTTCCCCTAGCCATGCCCCACTGCACCCCTTCCCCTAGCCATGCCCCACTGCACCCCTTCCCCTAGCCATGCCCCACTGCAACCCCTTCCCCTAGCCATGCCCCACTGCACCCCTTCCCCTAGCCATGCCCCACTGCACCCCTTCCCCTAGCCATGCCCCACTGCACCCCTTCCCCTAGCCATGCCCCACTGCACCCCTTCCCCTAGCCATGCCCCACTGCACCCCTTCCCCTAGCCATGCCCCACTGCACCCCTTCCCCTAGCCATGCCCCACTGCACCCCTTCCCCTAGCCATGCCCCACTGCAACCCCTTCCCCTAGCCCTGCCCCATTGCACCCCTTCTCTTGGCCATGCCCCAGTGCACCCCTTCCCCTAGCCCTGCCCCATTGCACCCCTTCCCCTAGCCCTGCCCCATTGCACCCCTTCCCCTAGCCATGCCCCACTGCAACCCCTTCCCCTAGCCATGCCCCACTGCACCCCTTCCCCTAGCCATGCCCCACTGCACCCCTTCCCCTAGCCATGCCCCACTGCACCCCTTCCCCTAGCCATGCCCCACTGCAACCCCTTCCCCTAGCCATGCCCCACTGCACCCCTTCCCCTAGCCATGCCCCACTGCACCCCTTCCCCTAGCCATGCCCCACTGCACCCCTTCCCCTAGCCATGCCCCACTGCACCCCTTCCCCTAGCCATGCCCCACTGCACCCCTTCCCCTAGCCCTGCCCCATTGCACCCCTTCTCTTGGCCATGCCCCAGTGCACCCCTTCCCCTAGCCATGCCCCACTGCACCCCTTCCCCTAGCCATGCCCCACTGCACCCCTTCCCCTAGCCCTGCCCCATTGCACCCCTTCCCCTAGCCCTGCCCCATTGCACCCCTTCCCCTAGCCCTGCCCCATTGCACCCCTTCTCTTGGCCATGCCCCAGTGCACCCCTTCCCCTAGCCATGCCCCACTGCACCCCTTCCCCTAGCCATGCCCCACTGCACCCCTTCCCCTAGCCATGCCCCACTGCACCCCTTCCCCTAGCCCTGCCCCATTGCACCCCTTCTCTTGGCCATGCCCCAGTGCACCCCTTCCCCTAGCCATGCCCCACTGCACCCCTTCCCCTAGCCATGCCCCACTGCACCCCTTCCCCTAGCCCTGCCCCATTGCACCCCTTCCCCTAGCCATGCCCCACTGCACCCCTTCCCCTAGCCATGCCCCACTGCACCCCTTCCCCTAGCCATGCCCCACTGCACCCCTTCCCCTAGCCCTGCCCCATTGCACCCCTTCCCCTAGCCATGCCCCACTGCACCCCTTCCCCTAGCCATGCCCCACTGCACCCCTTCCCCTAGCCATGCCCCACTGCACCCCTTCCCCTAGCCATGCCCCACTGCACCCCTTCCCCTAGCCATGCCCCACTGCACCCCTTCCCCTGACCCTGCCCCACTGCACCCCTTCCCCTAGCCATGCCCCACTGCAACCCCTTCCCCTAGCCCTGCCCCATTGCACCCCTTCCCCTAGCCATGCCCCACTGCAACCCCTTCCCCTAGCCATGCCCCACTGCACCCCTTCCCCTGACCCTGCCCCACTGCACCCCTTCCCCTAGCCATGCCCCACTGCACCCCTTCCCCTAGCCCTGCCCCATTGCACCCCTTCCCCTAGCCATGCCCCACTGCACCCCTTCCCCTGACCCTGCCCCATTGCACCCCTTCCCCTAGCCATGCCCCACTGCACCCCTTCCCCTAGCCATGCCCCACTGCACCCCTTCCCCTAGCCCTGCCCCATTGCACCCCTTCCCCTAGCCATGCCCCACTGCACCCCTTCCCCTAGCCATGCCCCACTGCAACCCCTTCCCCTAGCCATGCCCCACTGCACCCCTTCCCCTGACCCTGCCCCACTGCACCCCTTCCCCTAGCCATGCCCCACTGCACCCCTTCCCCTAGCCATGCCCCACTGCACCCCTTCCCCTGACCCTGCCCCATTGCACCCCTTCCCCTAGCCATGCCCCACTGCACCCCTTCCCCTGACCCTGCCCCACTGCACCCCTTCCCCTAGCCCTGCCCCATTGCACCCCTTCCCCTAGCCATGCCCCACTGCACCCCTTCCCCTAGCCATGCCCCACTGCACCCCTTCCCCTAGCCCTGCCCCATTGCACCCCTTCCCCTAGCCATGCCCCACTGCACCCCTTCCCCTGACCCTGCCCCACTGCACCCCTTCCCCTAGCCATGCCCCACTGCAACCCCTTCCCCTAGCCCTGCCCCATTGCACCCCTTCCCCTAGCCATGCCCCACTGCACCCCTTCCCCTAGCCCTGCCCCATTGCACCCCTTCCCCTAGCCATGCCCCACTGCAACCCCTTCCCCTAGCCCTGCCCCATTGCACCCCTTCCCCTAGCCATGCCCCACTGCACCCCTTCCCCTAGCCATGCCCCACTGCACCCCTTCCCCTAGCCCTGCCCCATTGCACCCCTTCCC